>NC_134485.1:363201004-363504754 GCF_040206685.1 Ascaphus truei
AGGCAGATTATTGGATATAAGGAAAAAGCTGAGGTATTAAACAAATTCTTTGCCTCTGTGTTTACCAGGGAAGAATCAAGTTCAATAGTATTGCCACAGGAGGAAGCCACAAACTCCATATTAATGAACAATTGGTTAACTGAGGAAGAAGTTCATAAGCGACTTGAAAAAAATAAAGTAAATAAGGCACCTTGCCCCGATGGCATACATCCAAGAGTTCTCAAGGAGTTAAGCTCAGTAATAGCAAAACCATTATATTTAATATTCAAGGACTCCATTTCCACAGGCTCAGTACCACAAGATTGGCGTAAAGCAGATGTGGTGCCTATATTTAAAAAGGGAGCTAGATCACAATCGGGAAATTACAGACCTGTAAGCCTGACTTCAATAGTAGGGAAACTACTTGAAGGTTTAATACGGGATAATATTCAGGAATACCTAATGGAAAACAAAATTATTAGTAATAGTCAGCATGGATTTATGAAGGATAGATCTTGCCAAATTAACCCTATTTGTTTCTGTGAGGAGGTAAGTAGGAATTTAGACCAGGGTAATGCAGTTGATGTGGTCTACTTAGATTTTGCAAAGGCTTTTGATATGGTTTCACACAAGAGGTTGGTGTACAAAATAAAGAAAATTGGACTCCGTAATAATATATGCACCTGGATTGATAACTGGTTAAAGGACAGACAACAGAGGGTTGTCATAAATGGAACTTTTTCAGGTTGGGCTAAAGTCGTGAGTGGAATACCTCAGGGATCGGTACTGGGACCCCTGCTTTTTAACTTGTTTATTAATGACCTTGAGGTTGGGATCGAGAGCAAAGTCTCCATTTTTGCTGATGATACTAAATTGTGTAAGATAATAGAATCAGAGCAGGATGTAATTTCTCTTCAGAAGGACTTGGAGAGACTGGAAACGTTGGCAGGTAAATGGCAGATGAGGTTTAATACAGATAAATGTAAGGTTATGCATTTGGGATACAAGAATAAAAAGGCAACTTACAAATTAAATGGAGATATATTGGAGGAATCCTTGATGGAGAAGGATTTAGGATTGCTTGTAGACAGCAGGCTTAGCAATAGTGCCCAATGTCATGCAGTAGCTGCAAAGGCAAACAAGATCTTATCTTGCATCAAACGGGCAATGGATGGAAGGGAAGTAAACATAATTATGCCCCTTTACAAAGCATTAGTAAGACCATACCTTGAATATGGAGTACAATTTTGGGCCCCAATCCTAAGAAAAGACATTATGGAACTAGAGAGAGTGCAGAGAAGAGCCACCAAATTAATAAAGGGGATGGACATTCTAACTTATGAGGAGAGGCTAGCTAAATTAGATTTATTTACATTAGAAAAGAGGCGTCTAAGGGGGGATATGATAACAATATACAAATATATTCAGGGACAATACAAGGAGCTTTCAAAAGAACGATTCATCCCACAGGCAGTACAAAGGACTCGGGCCATCCCTTAAGGTTAGAGGAAAGGAAATTTCACCAGCAACAAAGGAAAGGGTTCTTTACAGTAAGGGCAGTAAAAATGTGGAATTCATTACACATGGAGACTGTGATGGCAGATACAATAGATTTGTTCAAAAAAAGGTTGGACATCTTTTTAGATGGGAAAGGTATACAGGGTTATACCAAATAAGTATACATGGGAAGGATGTTGATCCAGGGATTAATCCGATTGCCAATTCTTGGAGTCAGGAAGGAATTAATTTTTCCCCTTAATGGGGTTTTTTGTTTGCCTTCCTCTGGATCAATAATTAAGTATAGATATAGGATAAAGTATCTGTTGTCTAAATTTAGCATAGGTTGAACTTGATGGACCTACGTCTTTTTTCAACCTCATCTACTATGTAACTACTATGTAACTATGTAAAAATAACGTCACGTTATTTGAAGATAAAGTAGCGTTACTCTAACATAACGATGTTACTCCTAGGCTAATGAACACAAAATAACTGGTGCCTAGAATACCACACAACAACTAGAGTGGTCACAGATCAATGGTCAGACCAGTCCTTAGTGTCCAATCAGAAACAGATGGTTCGTGATAGATTTCTCATGACATGTGGAGATAGTATTAAATAGTACCACTTTTTACAGTCATTCTGTGTTATGTGAGTGTGTGGATGTAATTTGTTGTGTTCCATTTAAGTTTATTTGTTTTTTATCAGTGTTCCACTATGATTTTTTTCTCTGTTTATCTCCACATGTCATGAGATATCTATCAAGAACCATCTGTTTCTGATTGGACACGAAGGACTGGTCTGACTGACCATTGATCTGTGACCACTCTAGGTGTTGTGCGGTAATCTAGGCGCCAGTTATTTTGTGTTTATATGTTTCATGTTGACCTGCATCGGTCATATTTCTAGGCAGCCTAGACCTTTAAATTTAGAGGTTTATTTTTTGTAATCACTTTAGTATTAATATTTACTATAATAATTCAAGCATTGTTTTTCCTAGGCTAATGAGCTCTAGTACATGTGTTATTTTTGCATATAATTAGTTTTGGTCATACGCTTTGAACTCAGGGCAAAACAGCATCCGTTCCTGATTTAGGTAATATCCTGTTATTTGCTCTGATTTTAGGCAGTTTAGTGAGTCAGGGCCTCAATTATAAATCAGTCCGGCCCAGCTGCCTTGACATTCTTCAGTGGCCTGATTGTTTCTGTGAGCTCCTATATCGAGGTATTAAAGTCTTATGTTCTTTTTTCATGTCTCTATAAAAGCAGGTAAGGTAATGCCTCAACATAGTGGGAAATGTCTGTATAGAAGTGTAAAAACTTCAGCTTGGAATATTTTAAAGTAGTAATCACTCTATGAATATAAGGCGTAGATTCATTAGTTTCAATAAAGGTCATTGGACCATGATCCTACATTAACTGCCATGCAAGTCAATGGCTGTGAACATGGAATCGTCGTACAAAAGCCAGTAGCACCGTTTAGTGAATATGGGCAACGGTGTCTTCCAATTGTGCCAGGTAATAATAGAACTAATTAAACCTCTCCCTTGACAGTGACGTAGGTATATGTATCTCCTGCGAGGGGAGGCTATCTAAGAGGATACATTGGGAAGTTTATGCCCATGGAGCTGTTCTAGAGAAATTGACTTCTTGTTGTGTGCTTCTCAGGAACAGGATCGTGCTTCCCCCTCAGAATACCAGTCATCATTACTTGATTAATTCTGCGATAATAAATGGCATGCACCTGCATATACTAGGTTAGGTGCCAGCCACTAGATATTTTGCTGTGGTTATTTCAACTTTTGAAATCCTTATCAGGTAAATAACTTGGGGAGCATTTACCTTTTAGCAAATGGAAATATTACTGTGTTCATTTGCATGTCTTAGACAGGTCTGCAACCCTGCCTTTCACCATTATCACCCAGCACACAGCACTTCCACTGCAGCAAGGGATTCTGGGAAATGACATGCAAATGAGCACACAGTGCCACCTTTTGCATCAAAACCATAAACATGGTTCCCTATAGGCTTAAGCTTGCTGCACCTTTATATATTCAGGTAATGGATGCTCCATACCTCTTTCACTGCTAGAGTGGCCAACCACTCACTGCTATGTATGTTTCAACACCTTATGGCAGATAAAGAGTTAAATTAGTAAAAAAAAAAAAAAAATGTTTTTAATGTGTGGTGTAGTGATTATTGTGTTGCCTCTTTAACTCCGTTAATAACTAGGAATAAATGAAAGAACACTGTATTTAATATGATACTTTCTGCCTCTTTTGTAGGATGCAAATACTGGCTAAATAAATTCATGAAGGTGATTAGACATGCATCCGATGAGTAATAGATTAGGTTGACATTTCAAACTTGTGAGTAGGTAAATAATGAACTGATAAAAAAAAATGTTATTGGACTTTTTGAAGTCGTGTACCAGTCAAGTATTGACTTTACATAATTGCTGAACTTCAAAGGGAGATTATTATGCTGTGAGAAAAGACTGATGTGTGATTATAGTGATGTATCCATTTTTAAAGTACACCTTTCACTACCCTCTTCATATTTGTTTTTAAAGCTTGCAGTATTTGCACATACAGTACTGTAGGTACTGGGGGAATTTTTGTCACTTGTTAATTTACTGCTTTTGACACTTTCCTCGACATGAGTAGAAAAGGAGACCATGTTAAACCTTATGAACATTACTGGTTGTGGCGCATTAGTGTGAAACAATCAATAGGAAATGTGGGTAAGTAGTAACAATGTTTCCAATTTGGGCAAATAAAATAAAAATACAATGTTTTTGTTTTTATCCTTTAACACAAATTCATTATTTCCACCATGATTAGACGCAGACATCACAGTACACTTTTTGCACGTATATCAATATTTGGTGGAAAAGTTCATTTGTAATTACATAGTTACATAGTTACATAGTAGATAAGGTTGAAAAAAGATGTACGTCCATCAAGTTCAATCTATGCTAAATTTAGACAACAGATACTTTATCCTATATATATACTTACTTATTTATCCAGAGGAAGTCAAACAAAAAACCCCAGTGTCATATCATCCAATGATATCTCATAAGGGGAAAAATAAATTCCTTCCTGCCTCCAAGAATTGGCAATCGGATTAATCCCTGAATCAACATCCTTCTCATGTTTACTTATTTGTTATATCCCTGTATACCTTTCCTTTCTATAAAGATGTCCAACCTTTTTTTGAACAAATCTATTGTATCTGCCATCACAGCCTCCATGGGTAATGAATTCCACATTTTTACTGCCCTCTCTGTAAAGTACCCTTTCCTTTGTTGCTGGTGAAATCTCCTTTCCTCCAACCTTAAGGGATGGCAAATTATGCTTGTAGAGGCATTCATTGACAAAATACTGCATTAGGTTTTGTTTTTTTTTAATAAAGTAAAACTGTGTTATCCTACTCTGTAAAAGTATATAAAGTATATAGCATGTGTGGAGTGAAAGCGGTGTGCGTAAGAATCATTGCCAGTTCAGGTTTATTATCAAAACGGCAACACAGAGAACTTGAATTTGCCAAATAAACTTGTCCACAAAGTTACTAGCATTAGAGGCCTAAGGCTTGACAAATATTATGCCACCCGTTGCTCTTATTCAGACATGGGACAAATTACATTACGCAACAATTACTAAAACCCTATTATTGCCTTAAATTCTGTGGGGACAAGATTTTTTGAAGTTGCTGACATTTAATAGGGATGTTGTTTACAAATTAAAATGTCAAATAAGTTCCAATTTACTACTTAATCCCCTGTATTCAAAAGGAATGCAAATCAATGCATGGTTAACAGTATGTTACCCCTGATTCTCATCATATTAAATAGAGGCCAACAATTTAATGTGTACAATATCTAATGCTTTTAGACTTTGGTTTATTTCAAATAACTTCCGGGTACTTTACTTTGAATATTGCACCTTAAACTAAGAATGCCGCCCAATATGAAATTATTCTGGTAGCTTGCTGTTTGAAACATTTTAAGGTAAAAAAACAGCAAAAAAACAAACTTGTAGGGGCTTCTAAAAATGCGCTCCATTTTCTAATAAATACTTTAAAAATCAACTGTGGTCACTACAATTTGTGTTCCTTCGACCCCTTGCTAAAGATGCCTACATCACCTAGAACTGGTATGTATGTATGTACAGTATGTATGTATGTATGTATGTACAGTATGTATGAATGTATATAATCACCGAGACACAGATTGGGAACAAAAAATGGACAACAAACATAGGGTAGTATGTCTTGATAATTTGAATCAGTTGTTCAGGGTAAGTATAGCACTCACAATTTTTGAGGTTCAAACAAACATTTCTCCAAACTTAATAATAATAATAGCATGTTCATGTATAGCGCTGCTAGTTGTACATAGCACTTTACAGAGACATTTTGCAGGCAAAGGTCCCTGCCCCGTTCAGCTTACAATCTATGTTTTTTGTGTCTGGGGCACAGGGAGATAAATTGACTTGCCCAAGGTCACAAGGAGCCGACACTGGGATTTGAACCACCCACACGTCCCCTATAAATTGATACAGACTCTGATCCGTGCCCCTAGGCGTTATACACAATTTGTGTGCCTATATAGAATAGCGATCACATTTGGTAATCATAGATTTTTGGAGGAACTAATATATGCTTTATAATTATACATAACGATCAGTCTGTATATTACCTGTTCACTATATACAGGTTTATTTTAATTTTCACTATTAGTGCTGTACCCAAGAGTTAATACTAGCTAACTATGACCTATTTAGGTTCTATTTATCAGTAGTAGTATTTTTACTCAATACTTAGATATACCTTGGGTTTCAGTTGTTGGCATTTTTGTACACAGTGTTTGTCTTTTTGTATGTGTTTGGTCACCATAGTGATTTATTCACTTTGATACGCATATATATATATTTTCTTTTTATATCATTAAAATGAATTTTTAAATATACAATCATATCATTTAATACATTGAGTGCTTGTAAAAGGGTGTGCTTTTTCTAGTTTTCACCATTACCCCTTACTCCCCTTTTGCACCTTTGTATTTTGTTATATTTAACAATTTTCTCATTAAGCTGAAGCGAGAGTTTTTCCCCTTCCCTCCCTTCCCCCTCCATCTCCCCCTTCCCTTTTTATTTTAGATTATTCTAAATATTACCCTTTTTGAGATCGTAGTGTGTGTTGTCATTCTAAATCATGTTGATAATTATAATTATTTCTTTTCAGAGAGAGTAATCAGAGATTTCAATAGTTATTATATCTTTTTTTATACCGTGTACTATTTTCTACAAATTCATCTGTACACATTATAATATTTGATTTCTTCTAAAGCTCTTTTTATATTGTATTTTAGATATTTCAAATATTTTGCAAGCCTTTTTCAAAAAAATATATATATATATATATACCCACACACAAATGAATGAATAGTCTAGGATTCATCTTTATGTTTCTGGCAGCAAATTGTGGGATTATTAATAATTTCAAGTTTATTCACTTATCACCAGCACTTGATTTACACTTTGGTTTATGGATTTGCGCTTTATTTATTTCTATTTCACATAGCTAAGTATGTTTTTTTCTTTTACTATAATATGTGTAACTAGCTTTGCTAAGCACAAACTCAGTGGCTCTATAGATTACTGCATAGAATGTGTATCCATGCAGTTTATATAAATCAAAACTATTTAATCTGAATTCAATGTTACATTGAATGTTACGCTTTCAAAACGGCCTTCATCTTTGCTTGACAGCATCTTAATCCTCTATTCTCTTAATGATATATTTCAAAATAAAATTGCTTGTTACAGACATTTGGAGTTAAAATAAACACAGCTCTAATTTTTATAAAACTAAAGTATTAGTCTTTTGATTGTCTATTTTTCCGTAATGTGCCAGTATGTAGCTTGCTAGCTAAAGCAAATGTAATCCATGTAACTAAAGTATTCCATGAACTGTAAGATGTAAACCATTTTCTAGCAAATGCCCCCCAGGTCAGTCATGTTGTGCTTCAGAATTTTACTATGGCATAGTTCAACACATAACATTATTCCCCTCGGGCAATTTGAGCAAAATCTGCTGGCCAGTAAATCTATAATAAAGAGACTCAAACAATACATCCCATGTACAAGGATCTGTTCTCTGATCATGTATTTTTATTTTATGACATGTAACCTGACAATTAAATGTATGTATGCATCATTGGTTTCACTTTTAGTGTGGATGATGTAGGTAGGGGGTTGCATGCAAGTTTTTTTAAGTATTGGACTTTGTTAGATACAATGTTTCAGACCTTCAGGGTAGTTTCCAGAAAAAAAAAGTATGTGTCAGTTGGGAGATACAGCAAGCATTACTTTTTGGGATCCTTGCTGATGAAGGGCAATAGTTTGGATCAAAGACAAGAGCATGTATACAATAACAAAATATGACCAACCATTCTCCACAGATTTCAACCTAATAAGTATACTACACAGCCCATTGAAAAATATCCCAGGGGAAATGAAGGAGAACCCAGTTATCGCTACTACAGTACATATAAAGCCTGGCAAAGTTGCAGGAAAAAATTGGGAATGAATAAACTGCATTTGTTGTATCTTCCTTTGGTGGTAAATTGCTTTCCAAGAAGGAAAGGCTGGGTTTCCACTGTGGCAAAAAATGGTCTAAAACAAATGAACAATTTCATAAATAAATTAGATGACTCTGCTCACTCGTTTCAATATCTCAAGGAAAAAAAATAAGCTGAAAACCACACATTTGTATGCATACTGTGGCTTCAGGCAAGGAATTATGTGCAAGAGGAGGTGGTGGTGGTAGATTTAAAAAAATAATTTGAATGATCTGATACATTCGCCATTATCGCAAAGGATTTCAACTTCTACAATATATAACTGTTCTAGAAGAGAATTAGATTATTCAAAGACAAAAGGAGGGCTACAAAAATGACAATGAGATCTTCCAGACATAACAATACAAGACATGTTGAAGTTATTCCAGAAAACGTTAAAATGAATCCCTGCCTCAATCCATCAAGAGATGATATGTAAGATGATACATAAACAATATCTTTCGCCCCAAATAAGTAGTATATTAAAAAATAACTGAGAATAATAAGTGAAAGAACTGCTCAGTCCCAACTGCAGAATTATTGCACTGTTTCTTGGATTGTGCAAAAATGTGTAACTTCTGGAAAGAAGGCCATTGCCATAACTACTGTTTCCAAATGATAAAACTGAAATCTGGGCTTACCCTCAGCGTGGCTATTTTCAGAACGATCCAAGACACTGGAGATACAGATCAAATAATAGACAAACATATTACATTCAAAGCGATCATCTCTTTAGCTGCTAAGAAGGCAATATTACAATGCTGTATCAGTCACACACCACCAGGACTTAATAGGGTCAAAGAAAAATTAATTTTCATCTTTAAAATGGATTGGATAGAAAGAGTTAAATATAGACAGATGATCAGACATATTTTTTAATACATGGATCTATTTTATTAACACATTGCCAGAGGACATGAAGTGGGGTCATCTTTGACTTTGATTTCTCCTTAATTCCTCACATTCAGTCCCTCACGAAGTTCTGCCATCTCCACCTCTGAAATATCGTCAACATGCGACCTTTTCTCACTCGTGTTGAAACTAAAATCCTAATCCACTCACTCAGCATGTCCCGCCTCGATTACGGCAGCCTTCCCCTACTTGGCATTCCCTTTGTTCGCTTCTCTCAACTCCAATCCATCCAAAATACTGCTGTTGAACTAATCAACCTCACTCACGGCTCCACTTCTACTGGTCCACTATGCATATCTCTAAACTGGCATCCCATACCAAACACACAAATACGAAGCGCACCAATCAATAGGATGCAAATGTGTGAAAAAACGTGATTGATTAGTGACAAAAATATATAAAATATATCAAATACCACCGTTAGGCAGGTTCTGAGGTGCTTCTCCAAGGGAATGACTATACAAAAGGACTCACAGGAATACAGATGCAAAAGTTGGAGCGCAACTCCCAGGAACCACATGCGGGATAGAAAAAAACACAAATACTGTAATACAGTGTGTGTTCTTAGGTAGAAGGGTATAGTAATAGATGAACTCACAGGTTAACTGGATAAAGCTGGCATGTATTGCACTTCACCTGGGCAATCAGCAGTTAGACTTTGGGAATATGGCATCAGGCCTCAGGACAGAATGGATATCCTACACCCAATGGTGTTCAAAAGGTGTCCAGAATCACTAAAGGCTTGTGAGTATATTAGAAATGGCCTCCAGTATGTTAAAAAGAGAGAACGAAAATGGACATAGTGCAAGTATGGCTTTTTATAACAATTACTAAGAGTAGACATAAAAAGTGTTAAACTAACATGCTACAAGTAAAAAATAAGCATAGACACCTCCAGAATTGCAGATATTCTATGCTAGCAGCGCCAACCTCCATGAGAAGAAGAAGAGCAGCAAACAGATGTCTCAATGGACACAGAGGGGGTCACAGCAGTAGACATGTCCAGCCCTACTGGCTTCCCATAGCCTCTAGAATAAAATTTAAAACCTTAGTAATGACTTACAAAGGTCTCTACAACACCAGTGGACATTTCACACCCCCTTAACATCTCAGCTCTCATCCATAAATACATACCCCCTACGTTCTGCCCACAACATCCACCTTTCCTCCCACCTTATTACCTCCTCTCACTAATGCCTGCAAGACTTTTCCTGTGCTGCCTACTTTCTCTGGAATTCCCTACCAACGTACCACCAGACTCTCCCCCAGCTTTCAAATGTTTCAAATGTCTAAAAACTCCCTGAAAACTCACCTTTTCAAGAAAGCCTACTCGCCTTACCTCTAGCATCCAACTCCCCTCCCCATCCAACCCCATAGGGACCAGCTGTGTGACTGGACCAATCTCCACCCTATGTAACAATCCATCTCCCTCAAAAAAAAAACCTTAATGGCTTCAGCTGTCAGACTGGGCCATATTCTAACCTGAGCCGCACCTTATTCTACAATGAGCAGCCGCTTTACCTTCTTGTTTCCACATTGTTCCTCATTCCCTCTAGAATGTAAGCTCTGATGAGCAGGACCCGCACTAGCTCTTTGTATCTGTTTGTGCATGTTTGTCCTCCCCTGTACGTAACTGTTTATGTTTTTCTAATATACATAACACTGTACTCCTTTGTGCCATGCTGTGGAAAATGTTGGCGCTTCACAAATAAACAATATTAATAATAACATATAATAAAGAGGTTGAAATACACAGATTGGTTCATGAACAGAATTCTAAGAGGTAAAAATACTGTTCAAAGTCTAGCAGGACTACAGTGAGAAACAGTTAAATAAACAGTTGGTTGAGATCCAGCGTAGCTTCCTCACTATGTGTGACGCTATATGGGAAATGAAAATCTCTTTTTATTGGATACCGTTAATGAGTGGGGGGGGGGAGAAATGTGTGTAACAAAAATTAATGCTACATACACGGTGTCACAATTGATGTATGTTATGTTTTGTTTACCTTTCAATAAAATAAATATTTAAAAACAAAACAAAGTTTTTTTTACATTTATATTATAGGATAATCATCTTTATCTAATTCAAAGCTGAGTTAATGGCCTTTTTTCAACTGAATATGCAATATGCCAAATTGCATTAAATTGTATTCATCAATATGAGGCATATGTAATAATGACAACTATTCGTTACTTATTACATTAATCATGTTTTTCACAGGTCAAGGCTATGTTAATGGCCTTTTTCAAATTGTGCAAAATATCTAATTGAATTTAATTGCATTCAGACATATTTAGTAACTACTACTTGTTAGTTAATTTATTACAAAGAAAAAAAAAGTTAAACCTATCTTAAAATGTACATAATAAAAAAAAAAAAAACATGATTTGAATGTATTTGAATTAATTATGAAGAATGGTATGAGCTGGCTGCCAGTTGACCCCTTACTCTCCAATTAATGTTTCGGGTCAGCCTTATATTTTTTTTATCTTGATGAAATCATATTATGTAGGAGTCTGACATCAGATTCATCTGGAAGGATTACAATGAACGTTGATATTTTTTCTCTCCTTCTCTGACTGTGTGCACTCAAATCAGATGGAGTCCTGTCTGTGTAAAGCGCTGTCAAGTTTTGCAACCTAGATGTTACATTTGTGACTATTGTTGCAGTCAATTTATTTAATGCAGGTATAATCAGTGGTGATGGATTCCTATTGTTTTTTCAGGACCAAATCGGAAAAAGAGAACCACATAAACAAAGAATAAACTGGAATATACAGCATGTATACTACATCAGGGGAGTAAAGGGAAGATGTTAAAAGTAAATAATCCAAATGGGAGGTTACTGTCCACCCCGCCTGTGCTGCCCTTTTGAATTAAGGCAATCTCTAAACTGCCTTAGTGGACTCGGTGTAGGTGTACTCCTCACAGATACGGGAGTGTACCAGTGGGACCTCTCCTTCCAAACACTGCTTCCTGGTCTTACATAGACAGCTTGGCTAATGCCAGGGTCAAGTATGTTAGAAGTGCCATGACTTGTTTCCTTGGCCAGGACACTTGGCATCTCAGTGGCTACTAATATTTCTGGCCAAAAGTTATGGGACAGACCTAAATGCAAGTCGTGATTCTTTGTCAGGGGACTCAGTGGGAGGGAGGGGGGAGGGGGGAAGGGGGAGGAAACAGAAGCAATGCGGCAACACCTGTTTGTGCTCTGTCTCCCTCAATGGTAGAGTACAACTAAGCACCATTCTTCTCAGTCTCATGCCAGCGGCTTCCTGGAAATCACTATTCCAGGACTTTGAAGGGGTTTATTCAAACCCAGAAGTTTGATTTCATGCTTGTCGTTACTTCTCTCCTGTGTTGAGAGAGACTTCTGGAAGTCCATCCTGTCATTACTTATTATTATTTCAAATATATTTATCAACCGAATACATATAAATAATACAGGGAGTAGCAGTTACTGGGCCAGTGATTCCAACATAAAAAAATCAAAATAAGAGTGTTTTTTCCAGTGTAATAATTATTAAGAAATGAGAACAGAATTAAACAACAAAAGGAATATGTCCTTGGGCCCTCCCATCCACGCGTTACTGAGAGATGGAACAGTAAATGGAGTTTAGGACATACATACACAAAATAAGCCAAGCACTGTGACTGCCAACCTAGATGTTACGTAATGGTGGCTACTGGCCAGACTGCAGACAGTGCTTGGTGTCAATTCCAACCAAGATATTATGTTGTGGAATTGCCTGGCTTAGAACCACAGTTGTTAGAACCACAGTTTGGGTGCTTACTTGTTTGGACCTCCACTAGATGGTCAAAATAAAATAGGATGCCAATTTTAATCTTTGTCAATGAGACAATGATGACAGATCCGTGGTGATAATGGTGGTGGAGGTGTCGGAGTTGTGGATACACACAACAAGGCACTGCAGACAGTGCCAGTGAGTGGAAGTATTATTTATTAACTGTCAAGACAGTGAGTGTAGTGGACGTGACACAGTCACATTGATGTTGTGGAATTGACAGCAGTATCTATGCCACCATGGATATTGGCAACTCAGTTAGTAAGTCAATCAGCTCACCATTCAAATTGATACTCATCATCACTGACTGCAGTAGCAGCAGCTTCACTTGTCCCTGTCACACTCTTTTCATCACTACTTGCTTTCACTGATCTTCTCTATCAGTATTCTAGAGACAGAATCTGTGGTGGACTGAATTGATGATGAGCAAGCATAATAAGTTAATGGTGGTGGAGCTAGAGCACACATTAGAACACAAATACAACAAGACAGTTGTCAAGAAGATTAAGAAGTCCACATCATAATGTAGGGAGATGAAAAACTTTTCAAACCATGAGGTAGTTGTCAATATGATTGTCAAAGCTAACAGGAAAAGTGCATTAAATGATGAAGCATTTTTCATCATAAGGTAAAAAAACGAAAGGTTCATATCATGGGGACCTCCCCTGTGCATTACTGACAGATGGAACAGTAACCATGGTTTAGGACATAATGTACACGTATATTATTAAACAAGCCGAGGACTGTGTGTGCGCCAAAGCTAATGCAAACCTGGGTTTTATATACACTGTCCGAGCTATACAAAATACAGCAAATATATTAATAATCAGTATTATTATTAATTATAATATAAATTGCTGTTATTATTAAGTATAATATTAATTGATATTATTATTAGTAATATTACTGGGTATGATTTCTACAGTATGTACTGTTTTGTGGTGTATAGATATTTCTATAGGGGTCCACAAATATTTCTACTATGTACACCATGAGTTCAACTTTAGTGAAAAATGGTTCAAATGAATATAAAATACTTAATACACATATATAAAGTAAGTCAGATCATGTTCTTCAGTCCAGACATTGCTTACACGGCTTGTAAGGATGCAAAACCACGTCTATTGATGCTAACGTTTTACCCTTGAGGTGGCAAGAGAAAAAAAATGGGAGTTTTTAGAAGTGGTTTTGACTTGAGCAGCAGAGTTAGGAGACTTCCAGTTGTAAAAAAAAAATGTGGCGTTGGAGGCTTTTTGGTAAAACCGATCGAATTGGCAGAGCCGGAGAGAAACCGCATCTAAAAAATAGGATTTTGGGCGCACAGCCAATAGAGTGGGTCACAAAAGGAAAATAAGTTTAAAAAATGCTTTATTGGTCCATAATTAAAAAACGGAGGTAAACACCCTCCTACGCGTTTCGTGCATATAACACTTTATCAAGGAGTGAAACGTTGGTTTCATTGCTGAATACATTTTCTGAACAGAAGACCGTGTGCTTGGATTACTGCCTTCCTTATATTATTCCTTTGGGACCTTTCAGGACAATCACTTCCATCCGTGAGCGCCGGCAGTTGATATATTTTTTGAATACAGGAAACATGTGCCAGGCAGGCACTTTATATGACTTTGACTTGTCTTGAATGTTCTGAGCACCGCTAGCAGGATATGCTACATATTCTTAGTGATTATACACTTTGATATTGGACTTATTTTCTATATCTTGGATTTATATCCCTTATCTCACTCCATATATTGGCATTTCCCCTGGCTTAGAGAACAGTGTGGGGAGCCTATTTTAGCCATTACTTTAAACCCTGTGGTGTGTCTTTTAAGAGCTTCTATAGTTTTCATTAGCACATCACACTAAGCATCATAGACATATGGAGAATCTTAGTAACCTATCACTAGGTGGTACTCATAGAGCGGATACTTTCT
Organism: Ascaphus truei; assembly: GCF_040206685.1. Lineage (NCBI taxonomy): Eukaryota > Metazoa > Chordata > Amphibia > Anura > Ascaphidae > Ascaphus > Ascaphus truei. The sequence goes on from NC_134485.1 coordinate 363,215,764, forward strand.
CATTGATGGAACAGGAAATACACAGGATTTTGTTTAAATCCACCACAGAAGAAGCGTTCGGGACCGGACAGACCCATTGATCATCTGAGGGAGTTAGAGCGTCTCAAAAAACGGGAGATAGAACTGCACACACATGGGGACACTCTGTCCGAGTATTACCGACAACGCCTGATAGCACGAGGATTTAAAATTAATAATAGACCGACGATTGGCTCTGATAATCCGGCGTTCTGTGATAAATGGTGCCAGGTCCTCAATAGAGCATCATTGGACCTGCTTGTTCTTGTTGTTCAGGAGGGTGGTGTAGAACTTGTAGACACTAGACGTGATATTCTCAAAGTTGAGATTCTTATTGAGCATATGAATACGGGTGCTGATACCATCACTGCTTTGGAAGAACTCAAGACAAGATTGGAGAAATAAAAGTGACCTATTACATTTCAAGAAGCAGAAGTTCAAAAATGTTGCTAGTGATTACAAGGACGGATGCATTTACCTCTGGTAGGAGCCAAATGGGAAGACAAGGCAGAAACCAAGGGGACATAAGCAGCTACCTGTGAGGGATACGGGCACGAGTGACTCCGATGGCCATTCTTCAGTTGAACGACTGAGGGACCCAAGACCACTTCCTTTTTTAGGACAGCGCCAGACCATAGGAGGGCCAAAAAACTAAGGCGGGGGAAGAGGCCAAGCAAGAGATCACCCAGTACCCCTCTCACAGACCAGAACATGAGAACGAACTCTCGAATGATTAATTTATCACATCACGATCTGACTGATATGGAAATGTCAGTCTTATCAAAAGGACCGTCCTTTGTACCTACAGTGAACTATGATGATTTTATATAGAAGTTGATCTTTTTTTTTTTTTAAAGGAATCTGAATATTAAATATTTTTTCTCTTCCAGAACGACGGAGGTGGCACAGGATACATCCACCGCACCCGTAACTGACACTGAGAGTACTACTACAAGGGAATGTAAGTTGAGATCCACCTTCATACCTTCTATTAGAAATCAATTGGTAAGTACTTATATTCGATAAGTGAAAGCAGACCTAACCAAATATGCCAGACGTAATTTCAGAAGAACATACAATATGAGTCATAGTGAAAGATGTGCTCTTAAAGCATTAACAGAGAATAAAAATATTATAGTCAAAAGAGCAGATAAAGGGGGAGCGCTAGTTATTCGGGATTACGCAGACTATAAGGAAGAGGCTTTACGCCAACTCTCTGATACCAACAGTTATATTAAATTGTCTAGAGATCCTACAAATGAGTATGCTCGTGAAATTGATAATTATAATATTGTTATTTCAGGGAACATCCTACAATGACAAATGACTAAAGTTGTACTGTGACAGGGTAAATAAAAGCCACCAGTTATATGCCTGGAAAACCTATGTCTAGTCTGCAGTGCAGAACTGACTAGGTTAACTTCAGCTGGGAACCTCAGGACAATTAGTTGGATCCCAGCTGCCTAATCAAGGTGTGTTAAAACCCAGGCTGTAGACACATGGAGGGTTGGTGTTGATGAGAGAGGAGTAAGCTGCTGCTAAAGAGATTTCCTGATACAAGGTCTGATAAACAAAGTAACTGAATTATAAACTGTCTGTCTCCTGCTTAGAAAAGGGATTGCTGCCTGAGTTACACACTGTCTGCTAAAGAGAAACTGTTTCGTTTTGTTTTTGCTGAAGAAAAGCTATTTTTGTTTTGTGTGTTGTATATCTGTTAAGGCTAAATAAATAAGCTTTGGCAAGAAACCCACGTGTGTAGTTGCATGTACCCTGCAACATGTACCCAAATAATTTGCGTGGGTAAGGTAAGACAAATATTTGTTCGTTAAAATTCCTCATCTTCTGTTGTTCAAAGACTCAGCAAACCATCTCCGGTCCAACATTCAGTTTTCAGTATTCATAATTTTGACATGCTTATATTGAAATTTCATGGCCCAGTGGAAACAATCAATAATATTATTCCCATATTCCCAAAGCAAATAATATGGCAAAAGTGATATTTAATTTAAAAAGAGCAGGTAATAAGGAAGCACAGCAGCCGTACTGACCTAATCAATCATTATGGTTCCACGCACAATTTTCCACTACTGTCTGATAAGACACTGAACTTGCTCATGTGTGTGATTAAGAGCCAACAATGAACCAGCCTTCTGGCAACAAAGGGATTCAAAAAGAAAACTAAAGCACTTTTAAAAAATAAAAACCCCAGCAGCTGGGGTAAGTTCTGTGGCATCCCTAGCACTGACCTACTAGTCTACAGTATCCATGCAAAAAGAGCTTAGAAAAGAGCCCCCTATCATCTTTGGGCAATGAGAAGCACCACTTTACACACAAACAGAAAAACCGGGGAGAAAAGGGGACTGGGAATTGTCCTTGTACCATTACTGCCTGGTATACACTGCTGCTAAAAACAGGATTCAGGAACGAGCGATACGGTAGAACAGTGCCGAGACTCCGCACAGGGTAACAACATGTTTAACACACTATAACCAGGCCCACTCACTGCTGCTGGTCTTCCCAATGAAAAAATAGTGGAAGCATGCTCTGTATTACAGTGAGCTCAGTGACCCTCTCTGTCAATTACCACCAAGATCACCTATTTCATGCTTTGTCTGTCATGTCAATCCAGCCTTGCCTGTAAATAGAAAAAAAGAAATTTCTTTGCCCTAGGTGCCTTTTAGCCATTCTAAATATGTGGCTAGCAAATCCTTATAGCATGTAACTTTGTTTGTAAGAGCACATTGTGCACAGTCTAATATATAAAAAAAAATACTATTTATACAAAAATGTTAGTGTCACGGAGATACAGTACACTATGAACTTTAAATAAATGCATAGCATTATTTTATTATTATCTTTTATTTCTATGGCGCCAAGACATTCTGCAGTACTGTACAATGTGGGAGGGAGAACAATAACATTGTTTAACAAAAAAAACACTTCTAAGTTAAGACAAAGACAAGAAGATTCCTGCTCCAAGGAGCTTACAATCTAATGGCACGGAAGTTGAAATCTTCAGTGTACCTTATGTCACCAGAACTTAACCCAGAGATCAAGACACCAGACAGGACAAAGCAGTTCAAAAAAGCAAGCACAACACGAAAATACAGATCAGAGCTACAGTATACTCACTAAAACAGGGTCATACGGGGGGAGTCCCAGCTGTCTAGGTGCTGAGAACCATATTGAAGGCTTACCCAGGCTTTATTTCCACACTATGGGGCCTATGCAGAGAGCAGCGAATTTTCAAAATTCGCCATTTTTTGGAGATAATCGCGCAGAAAACAGCAGAAAATGGAGATTTCCGAAAAACGCGCCAATTTTTCTTTTCTATTTGTAAAACTCGCCTCGCGGCTGGCGAGAACCGCAATCTCGCCAGTTTAAAAAATATCCGTATGCAGAGAGGCGCGAACGGCATCTAGCGGCTGTTCGCGCCAATAAAATGGCGCGATTGTCTCCGTTTTGCCTCGCCAAAAAAAACTGCCGCTCGCGGCCATTGCAAAGGGAAAAAAAAAGGCGCGAATTTGTTTTAACACATTTCTGAAGCGCGCATCTCGCCAATTTAAACTCGCCACACGCATCCATGTTAAACATAGCAGCATTCGCACTTTTCTGCATATGGAGATTAAAACTCTCCAAAAAAGCTACTTTTTAATAAATTCGCCAATTTTAAAATTCGCTGCTCTCTGCATAGGCCCCTATGTAGGGGTAGCGACCATCCAGACCTCTCTGGTGTAATTCTCAGCAGAGCACTTTCACATTTCTGGCTTAAATTTCCTGCTCTCCGCATCTCTGGCACAACACAGTCCATAGCACCAAATCACTTTGACATTTCCCGCTTGGTTAGGCCCCCAGCTTCATTTTCAGGTGTCTCCGGCCCAGCCTCACACCACACCGCTTAATTCACCTCCACGTGAGGAGCAGAACGAGCTCTGGAACGCTGATCGGGATCCCCTTCCATAGATTCCCCGCTACCATAGGAAATCATGGTAGAAGGGCTGGCGACCAATCACCGCTCGGATGCTGCTCAAGAACCAATCAGGATTTGAGGACTCCTAGTCATAATTTAATTAATTTGATCGATGCATGTAGAGTGCATGCAGTGTTGCCTGTTCATCCGGAAAAAAAAAACCTTAAAAGGATATCCAGCGATATCCGGGATATTGGCAGTCCCGGATATCATTAAATACTATTTGGCGGCCCAACTCAAACAAGCAATAATTTGGAACAATGATCCAGCCACCAGTTGCTGGGTGGGACTTGAGTCTACCTATACAAGACCTCTCTCTCTCCCGGCTGCTATGTGGACCGAGAGGGGAGGAGAGACCTTCTTGGAAACATTAAAACTGGGAGCAATGAAATGTACATAGCGGATATGGTCTAGAAATAAAAATAAATATGGTCTGACAGCCAGTCCAACACTACTAACCCCTATATTCTATAACCCTGAATTCTCCCCAGGCTGGCTCCCACAGAGACTCAATAAATTTAAGACGTTAAAGCTGATGGTAGCTGACGACTTTGTAGATAACGGTATAATTCTACCACTCCAGGCGCTGGAGAAGAAACACAAAATCATAAATATACCAGTGTTTGGTTACCTCCAAATTAAGCATTACCTGCAATCAGTCTCCAAAGATTCGGCATTCAAAGATTTAACAAATTTTGAAAGACTGTGTAGGAAAGGATATTACTGTAAAGGGCTGATTTCGGAGATATATCTGGGTCTGGCACGATCAGCGGGTTGTTCCCAACATAGCTATATGATCAAATGGGCAGAAGATTTGAATACAGAGATCGATAGAGAAGACTGGGAGGACATTTGGGAGGTAGCTGCAAAAACGTCAATCTGTACCACTATCAAAGAGAATATTTATAAAATTCTATTTCATTGGTACCTAACCCCGAGCAGGCTGGCTAAGATCTTCCCCGGGTTCCCGGATTTGTGCTGGAGGGGATGCGGGCAAAAAGGAGATATGGTTCATATTTGGTGGAGTTGCCCAAAAATTCAGGTATTCTGGGTCATGATACAAAGATTGATCAGAGAGTACTTGGGGGTGGAGGTTGAGGTGGAACCGCTGACCATGGTGCTGGCCAAACCAATAGATGAATTAGGAACGGCAGAAAGTAAGATGATCACTCATGTAATGACAGCTGCCCGCTGTGTTATTGCGGCTGCCTGGAAAAAGGTAAATGCACCTTCTAGGCAGACTGTCTTACGGAGACTAAGGGAAATAAAGATGATGGAGCTCCTCACAGCACAGTTGAACCAGAAAACTGACAAATTTCACAAAATTTGGGAAATATGGCCAGGAAACTAGGGACCCCATATAAATAAATACAGAAATACCAGACAAATGGGCTCGTCCTACCCCCCCCCCCCTTCCACCCCTCCCACCCTTCTTTTTCTTCTTTTCTACGTTCTTCTCTTTCCTTTGTTAAGCTCATGAGAGACGCGTGTTATATCAATTATTTTATTTCAGATGACGAACTGTTAATGCTCTTTGTTGTATGGACAAGTGACACTGTTAAAACATCATATGTATTCCAAGACTATATATTTGTTATGTCTCTCTAAAACAATAAAAATAAATTGAAACAAACAAAAAAAAGGATATCCAGCTTCTTAGAGTGAAGAGTTACTGAGTCCAGAAGCTAAAGGATGAGGTGACTTCAGCTGAATGGAGAACACAGAGGTTATGTGGAACGGGTAGCATGTTGACTATGACAGACACTTCTAAAGGCATACAGTATGGTGAAGAAAGATAGGAAAAGATCACATGGATGGATAGAGAATACATTTGTATAAAATAAGTGCAGTGAAGGTTAGTAGCTGGAGAGAAGTAGCTAGTCACATCTTTTAAACAAACTGAGCCATAAACCTTCACTGATTAGGTTTCCCGAGTTTACACATGAAAGAAGAAGAAGCAAACATCTTGCTATCAATGATTGAACTCTCAGAATATGTTGTTTTATGTGACCATTCAGATTTGTACAAATCTGCCATTTGAACTCATGAAAACCCCCAAATGAGTGATCCCAGAATTTGGAGTGGACATAACTTAATTTGTGTCTAACACTACTATTCCAAATACACTTAGGAACCTTATCAGATCGTTTCCCCAGCATCCCCTGGGCCCTGACAATATCGGTGGAGCAAGTGACACACACATGCTAATCACTCCATTACTGAGAAAGCACTTTCAATGTAAAGCAGTCCCTCTAGCACTGAATTTGTTCATTAGAACTTTTAGGTGAGTGGATCTGATGGACTGGATTATAAACACAGGGCTGCACCTGACAGGTTATAATGTAAGCTCCTTTTTCCTCTATGCACAAATGCAATGAGAACAAGATAGCAGGATAATGGGAAAACGTTGTTTGATTAATGGGAACCATAATGTAATAAAGGTACTGTAACTGAAACCTGGTAAAATCAGGATATAATATTACAAGCATGTTAAGCTAGTAGAAACATACATTTTAGCTGAAAGGTATGGGGTGTGGCAATGCGGTTAAATGAGAAAAGCAAACTTAAATGAAATCTTCACCTTTATTCCAACCTGTGGTTATGTCAAAATTATTTCCGTCTCTGACACCTGTTTGGCCATTACCTTATGAGATCTTGTAAATGATACACAGCTTTCTATGCCGATTGCCTTGTCAAAAGAGGTCCAAAAAAGAGGGATTAAATACTAGGTGAATTTGCCAAGTACGAAATAAAGAACCGAACAATAATATATATATATTTTTTATAGAAATCAAATGTTTAATTGTGGTTTAATTGGATTAACATTCTATAAGTAGTGGGGAAAGAATGGATTGGGTTTGCGCTGGCTGGGACTCAATTTTGACTCAATGATGAGTTTGTGAATGGCTATTCAAGCTGAAAAGAAGGGCATGATAAATGATATACAGGGTAGTAGTGAGAAGGGGGAACCTATAAGGAACAGTAATAATGCTACTATTAATGTAGTACGGGATCTTTAAGTGAGTATAGGAATAGAAAGTTGGAAAGTACAACTCAAACCCTGTTGTAAAATTGTAAGGAAGCAGGAGTTACGCCGTGCACGGCGTGCTCCTTACTCACCCGCGGCTCTGTCGGGGTCTCCCGCGAATCACAGGGACTCCTTCCCCATGGCGCCGAGCTCCGGTCCTTCTATGCGCGCGCGCGCACATCCAGTCTCTTCTTCTGCCCTCGGTTCAGGGCGTGGGTCCGCGAACACAGCTACAGACGCTGCCACCGGGAGGCGCGGCCACACAGGGGCGCACCAACCCTTTAAAGAGACAGTACCCTTTTGCAATGCCACAATACAATGCACCAATACTTCTAGGATTTATAGCTCCTCCTCCAGGAACTCATCTAGACCTATCCCTGTCTCAGCCTGGCCCATTCACACACCCCCGCCTTGCTTCTCGGCTATTGGTTCCTCATACCTACATATACCCTCCAGATTCATTGACTCGTCGGCTGAGCATAGAACCAGTTGTTCTCATCACTCTCTGCCTCCCTAGTTCTGTTCCACAGATTTCCTCGTGTACCGGACCGACTTCTGCTACGTCTTCCTGCACCTCTGGCATCCCGAACTCGGCATACTGCATCACGACTCTTCTCATCTCTGGCATTCGGATTCTGGCTTACGGTAAACGACAACGTCTCTCTCTCTAACCCTGGACTTGGCTACCGCACCCTCTACCATCCGTACCTCTCCTACCCCGATCCCGGAATCCCAGACCATTCTTCAATCAAGACGTGCCCTCGTGGCTGTGGGTGGCGTAATTACCTTTCCCACCTCAGCACCGCGGTACCGTCTCATTTGTGGTGAGCACATCCTGACATTATGCTCAGCCCACCAAAAATGGACCCCGCTGAGGTGGAGCGCACTATTAATGCCCATTCTGTACTTTTTACCAGACTAGAGACTTATCTGGAACAAACGGATAGACGGACAGATACGTTGCAGCAAAGTGTTAACTCTCTTACGGTTCAAGTTCGAGCTCTCACTCGGCAACTTTCACCCGGAGCTTCCCCTGCACCTGCAACTCCCTTTCCCACTCCTCCGTTTGCACTGGAACCTCGTATTCCACCTCCCAAACACTATGGTGGAGACCCCCAAGGATATAGGGGCTTCCTTAACCAATGCCTCATCCAATTTCGTCTCGCTCCCTCTCGTTTTGCCTCTTCTGTTTTCAGGGTCGGCTTTATCCTGTCTCTCCTTACCGACCAGGCCCTATCATGGGCTTCTCCCATCTGGGAACAACAAGGGCCTCTCACCCAGGACATCGATCTCTTCGTCGAGGAGTTCAGAAGAGTTTTCGACACCCCGGCACGGAAGTTAACGGCAGCTTCGGCCCTTCATCATATAACCCAGGGAGATCGTACCGTCGCTGGGTATGCCATAGAGTTCCGCACTCTTGCTGGTGAGACGGGTTGGAATAACGAAGCATTATCTTCTGCGTTTTGGCAGGGTCTGTCTGAGTCCCTGAAAGATGAGCTCGCTGCACGGGACCGTCCTACTGATTTAGAGGAGTTAATCACCCTGGCGGTTCGAGTAGATCAGCGTCTACAGGAACGGAGATTCGAACGCTCTCGTTACCGACAACGGGTGCCAAGAAACCTTGCTCCTTCCTTCATTTCCCCGTTATCTCCTTCCGAGAATATTCCGGAACCAATGCAGCTGGGGGGCAACAGGCTGCCTCCTGCCGAGAAACAACGTAGGCGTAATGCCGGTCTCTGCATGTACTGTGGCAACTCCAGTCACCTGCTACCCCAGTGTCCTCACAAGCCGGGAAACGCCAACTCCTAACGAAATCCCGGAGAGTTTCGTTGGGAATTCTTATCCTTTCTCCTATTGTCAAGGACATACTACCCACCAGGATAATGTTGCCTATTACACTGTCTGGAGAGGGGTTTCACGCTCAAGCGCGAGTGTTCATTGATTCTGGGTCCGCTGGTAACTTTATTGATGAGACTTTTGCTAGGCGAAACAATATTTCACTTGTCATCAAGAAGACGCCTATAGGTCTGGAAGCCATTGACGGTCGACCCCTACAACCGGCATTTATCACACTACAGACGGTGTCTCTACAACTACAGTTCTTCGATCTCCATACGGAGTTCATTACTCTCGATGTGATCCACTCTCCCTCCGCTGAGCTGATTATGGGTCTTCCTTGGCTTCAACTCCATAATCCTCGCATCGACTGGACGGATCGGGAACCCATCCAGTGGGCTACTTCGTGTGCCAAGACCTGTACCAGGGTTTCCCAGAGGATTGGTGGGTTGTCTACTCTGCCAGAGAAGATCGACTCCTTACCTTCTGAGTACTGGGGATTCCGCGATGTGTTCGACAAGGCACGTTCCGAGATACTACCTCCGCACCGTTCTTTCGATTGTCCCATTGACCTACTTCCTGGAGCACCTCTTCCTAGAGGACGATCGTATCCACTCTCTATCCCAGAGACGAAAGCCATGAGTACCTACATCGCTGAGAATTTAGAAAGGGGTTTCATCCGAAAATCTTCTTCCCCAGTTGGTGCAGGCTTCTTCTTCGTCAAAAAGAAGGACGGTTCTCTCCGTCCATGCATTGACTACCGAGGCTTGAATAACATCACGCGCAAAAATCGCTATCCTCTACCTTTGATTCCGGAACTATTTGATCGTCTCCAGGGAGCTACTATCTTTTCTAAGTTGGATCTAAGAGGGGCCTATAATTTAGTAAGGATACGAGAGGGGGACGAGTGGAAGACTGCTTTTAACACCCATGACGGCCACTACGAATACCTGGTGATGCCGTTCGGCCTGTGCAACGCACCAGCAGTTTTCCAGGATTTTGTCAACGAGATTTTTCGGGACATTCTTAACAAATTTCTTATTGTTTACCTAGATGACATACTTATCTTTTCTCAATCCACTCAAGAGCACATCAAACACGTTCAGCATGTGTTGTTACGCCTTCGGGAGAACCATCTCTTTGCGAAATTGGAGAAATGTCAGTTCCATATCAAATCAGTGGCGTTTTTGGGTTACGTTATTTCTGATTCCGGTTTCAATATGGATCCAGAGAAACTTAAGGCGATTTTGGACTGGCCTCGTCCGAACACTCTCAAAGCTGTACAACGCTTCTTGGGTTTTGCAAACTATTATCGACGTTTCATCCGCAATTTTTCCTCTACAGTATCTCCCATAACTGCACTCACGAAGAAAGGTGCAGATCCTTCATCATGGTCTGAAACCGCCATACAGGCATTTGATCTGCTGAAAAGGGCTTTTGTTTCTGCGCCCATCCTCACACACCCGGATCCTAAACTTCCTTTTACCTTGGAGGTAGATGCTTCTGACATCGGGGCTGGGGCTGTTTTATCCCAGAGGACATCTCCTTTAGCCAGACTGCATCCATGCGCCTTCTTTTCGAAGAAATTTTCATCCGCAGAACAGAATTACGATGTCGGGAGCCGGGAACTTTTAGCGATCAAATTAGCATTAGAGGAGTGGAGACATTTCTTAGAAGGTACAGAGACACCCATAACCATTCTTACAGACCATAAGAACCTTTTCTACCTAGAAGGGGCACGTCGTTTGAACTCTCGGCAAGCCCGCTGGGCATTATTTTTTTCACGATTCAATTTCCTCATCTCCTTCATTCCTGGCTCCAAGAACCTTAAAGCGGACGCCCTCTCTCGACAGTTCCTTGCAGAGGACAAATCTGAAGAACAGCTAGAGACTATCATTCCTTCCAGATGTATCCTGTCCGCCAATTCCTTTGATATTATGGGCAAGATTCAATCCGAGCAATCTCAGATTCCTATAGGGCTCAAAGTTCCAGAGGGAAAACTCTACACGGCAGTCCAACACCGCAAAAAGGTTTTAGAATGGTGTCATTCTTCTAAATCTGCAGGACATCCGGGAATACGGAAGACTAACGATCTCGTTCAACGCACCTTCTGGTGGCCAGAGAGAGCTAAGGATGTAGAGGAGTTCGTCAAATCGTGTGGTACTTGTGCTCGCAACAAGGTACCTCGGGTCAAACCAGCAGGCCTTCTTCTTCCTTTACCCATTCCAGACCGTCCCTGGAACCATATTTCTATGGACTTCATTGTGGAGCTTCCAGATTCCAAGGGAAAGGATACGATTCTTGTGGTCATTGATCGTTTTTCCAAACAGACGCATCTTGTGCCTTTGAGGGGTCTTCCAAATTCCTCCCGCCTTGCGGATGTCTTCATTCAGGAGATTTTTCGTCTTCACGGGGTGCCAGCAACTATTGTTTCGGACCGTGGATCTCAATTTGTATCAAGATTTTGTCCTCGCTTTTCCAAGAATACTTCTCCTCCACTTCCTCTTACGATTCACGGTCAACAGGAGTACGAGGTCCAGTTTATCTTGGATTCCAGGATCTCCAGAGGAGGAGTACAATACCTGGTACACTGGAAGGGGTTCGGACCTGAGGAACGTTCATGGATTCCCTATCGGGATCTTCACGCACCTCGCCTTCTTCAGGCTTTCCATCATAGGAATCCCTCCAAGCCTTGTCATGGACGCCCGGAGGTCGCTCCTGAAGGGGGGGGTACTGTAAGGAAGCAGGAGTTACGCCGTGCACGGCGTGCTCCTTACTCACCCGCGGCTCTGTCGGGGTCTCCCGCGAATCACAGGGACTCCTTCGCCATGGCGCCGAGCTCCGGTCCTTCTATGCGCGCGCGCGCACATCCAGTCTCTTCTTCTGCCCTCGGTTCAGGGCGTGGGTCCGCGAACACAGCTACAGACGCTGCCACCGGGAGGCGCGGCCACACAGGGGCGCACCAACCCTTTAAAGAGACAGTACCCTTTTGCAATGCCACAATACAATGCACCAATACTTCTAGGATTTATAGCTCCTCCTCCAGGAACTCATCTAGACCTATCCCTGTCTCAGCCTGGCCCATTCACACACCCCCGCCTTGCTTCTCGGCTATTGGTTCCTCATACCTACATATACCCTCCAGATTCATTGACTCGTCGGCTGAGCATAGAACCAGTTGTTCTCATCACTCTCTGCCTCCCTAGTTCTGTTCCACAGATTTCCTCGTGTACCGGACCGACTTCTGCTACGTCTTCCTGCACCTCTGGCATCCCGAACTCGGCATACGGCATCACGACTCTTCTCATCTCTGGCATTCGGATTCTGGCTTATGGTAAACGACAACGTCTCTCTCTCTAACCCTGGACTTGGCTACCGCACCCTCTACCATCCGTACCTCTCCTACCCCGATCCCGGAATCCCAGACCATTCTTCAATCAAGACGTGCCCTCGTGGCTGTGGGTGGCGTAATTACCTTTCCCACCTCAGCACCGCGGTCCCGTCTCGTTTGTGGTGAGCACATCCTGACAAAAATGAAGGGAACCAGGTTTACCAAAGATTATCCTTCAGACAAAAAAAACAAGCAGTGCAGTGGTGGTCAAACACGGAGCATGTCCACCGAGTGACACAAATGTCTGGATTCACTGAAGGTCAATAAATTAAAAAAAATTGCATCATCAGTGGTTAATTCCAATTTTATTATTGACCTATTCACTACACCTATCTCACCAGTGGTAAAGCACATCAATAATTTTACAGAGGCTTGAAGATTTTTAAATGCAGGCTTGAAGAAGGAGGTCTCCGGAGCTGAACCCCATTAATTTCAGCTCTGAGGACCCCCTGCTTCCAGAGGTACTTATACATATGCAAGATAAGACTAGCCACTTAGCATATGTTATACAATATATAATATTACGATTTTAGAACATATTAGTATATTAAACCCTTAGTAGCCCAAGTGGCCAGTTAGTCACTTAGCGTAAATTTGGACATTTGGCTTTTTGTTTGGTTTTTAGAGTATTTATGTCCTGTGTTAACACATTTGGTGCCTGAAAGCATTCCCTTGCAATGCATTGGTAGTTTTAGGCATCAAAGGGGTTACATCATTTTCTGCCATAGGGTTTTGTAAGAAATCCTATCACATAACCATGTGGTAGAAAAGTGTGATATCTCCCATTGCTCCATAATTGCATCACCAGCGCTAATTCAAGCGGATTTCTATGAGGTAGAAGTAATTTGTTACACTAGTGTAACGGGTATTCCCGGTGAATACTGCCGCCACTACCATGCTGTGTAACCTGTGTGGATCTCAGGAACCTAAGTCTCCGCTGCGGAGCCTGGGGACCATACATATATTACTATCTCGTGGTGCAACGCATCCACCTGGGAGGGATCCCAACGGAGTGGGAGAAGGCCCTCACAGGAAATAATCACATTAAACGAACAGTGGCAGAACAAACTGGCTTTACTGCATGTAACTGGTTAACAACAAATAACAGGTGTCCCTCCCTTGAGGGGTCACTAAATACTGCGGTTAGCAATCCGCTTTCCCTTTACACCGGGTGATCCCACCCCGTGTCCATAACCCCCACACAATCTGTCCACACCCTTTGAGGGAGAAAACATATATGACTGCGCAGTCACTAGTCCTGTAACAGTATTAAACAGTAAAGTTGGTGCACTTGCTGAACGGAGTTACCTGCCGAGCACTCCAGTGCTCGGGCCTGCAACCGAACTTCACAAAGGATCGGCGGACGGAAGAACACCGAAACCACCATCCGGGGCGATCCCACCCGAAAGGCCTCTGCAACGGTAGCGACAGTATAGGCCCAACCCTCTGGCGGTACGCGCAGCATCGGCTGGGTCTATTCAGAAACTTTCTATATAATAAGGGTAATGTCCCTGACTGGGGCCGGTCCCTACAATACTCCACTCTAGTGACGTAGGGCTATGTGGGGCCTAAGGGGCTGCTAGCCTAGTGAAGAGAGTCACTGACTCCTGCACGCTACCTCCTTCCCTTAGCTGCTCCCGAACACCAACTGAACTGCGTATGCAATCCCACGCATATATCTATCCCTTGCGGGGAGATGCTCCAACCCTATTGGTTCCCTGGCGTCACATGGGGCGCTCCTGATACTCATGGGAGATATAGTCCCTTACTGTGAGGCCAGCTCCTCGCGCGCGTCTCCTGCGCATGCGCAACTCTGCTGAGCAATACTCACTGTGCCCTGCACTTCGAGCCGCCGGGACCTTAACAACGCGACTGCGGCCTTAGCAGCGGCCTTAGCAACGGCCTGCACACGTTCCCGGCAACAGCTGTAAGTGCAAGGGGGGAAACATGGCTACATCCTCCCCCTGGCGAAAACCCCAACATCCTCGCTTGGGACACAACTTCATATAACCATGTACAAGAGTTATATAATGAAAATAGCACAACATTATTATATAATAAAACTTCAACAACCAATGACGATATTGCTTATCCTCTTTAGATCAAATTGCTCAACTCAGTGAACATATTTATGACGGAGGTTAGCTTGGCTTTAGCTTGCTGCTGAGATTCATAGTGAAGTGCACCTAATGTATCATACGCTACTCTAATGGGAGGACGTCTCGCTTGCTGGCTTTTGCGAGTCTCGATCTCCATATCTTCATTTTGAGAGATATCATCGGAAGCTTGAGGCCTAGACTCTTTGGTAGCAGGTGGATCAGTTTGAGGAAAGTCTCTCTGGACTTGAACATTGTCTCTCTGTACTTGAGCATTGTCTTTTTGTGGCACAAAACTCGGGGTGTTAGGATCTAACGATTAATTACGTGATAAATTCTCTGCAGATGGTGGTTGAACCGCAGGCCCATTACACGTGGTTCCTTCTGGAGGTGCCCACCAATCTTGGTTGGAGATTCCCTCCAAAGGGTCTTGAATTAATTCCTCTATGGTCTCTGAATCCTCATTAGATTCTTTCTCTTCATTTTCATCCGCTATTGTTTCGGACTCCACTTCTTCTAGTTGCGGTATAGGAAACAGATGATTTCGGTGCCAGACCTTGATTCTGCTATTCGCTTCCCGTATGCGATATACAGGGAGACCCGGCATTTGGGATTCCACATGGAAGGGTCCCCATCTCCAGAGATCGGCTAATTTGTGCTTGCCAGGGATCCCTAAATTTCGCAGCAGAAGGGCATCTCCCGGTTGAAGTTCTCTGTACCGTACTTTATGATCATACCTTCTTTTGTTACTGGCGTTCAATCAGGCGGTAGCTCTTTCCGCTAACTGATAAGCCTGGTGGAGACTGTCCTGAAGTCTTTGTACATACTTATAATGAGCTATATTTGGGATCCCATCGATAGATACCCGCAGACGAATATCAATTGGCAATCTGGCCTCTCGTCCAAACATCATAAAGTATGGTGTATAGCCTGTGGATTCGTGCCGAGTTCAATTGTAGGCATGGGCCAAAGCTTCCACATGTTTGCTTCACTCCCCCTTTTAGGAATCCTTTAGTGTGCCCAGCATATCTAGCAATGTCCTATTGAATCGTTCAGGGAGTGCATCTCCCTCAGGATGATAAGTGGTAGTCCTTGATTTCTGAATATTGAACAGAGCCAATAATTCTTTGATCAACTTGCTCTCAAAGTCTCGTCCCTGATCCGAATGCATTCGGTTGGGCAAGCCATAATGCACAAAATATTTCTCCCACAGCACTTTAGCCACCGTGGTAGCTTTCTGATCTTTGGTGGGAAAAGCTTGCGCGTATCGCGTGTAATGATCGGTCACTACTAGTACATTCCCTATACCCTTTGAATCAGGCTCGATACACAGAAAGTCCATACAGACCACATCCATAGGGCCAGAGCTTTGGAGATGCCCCATTGGGGCAGCACGAGTGGCAAAGTCTTTCTGTGAATGCATCTTAAACAATTTCGGCAATGTTGTTCAATGGACTCCCTCATTCTGGGCCAGAAGAACCTGTCTCGTACTAAACCCAAAGTCTTATCCACCCCCAAATGTCCATGATCGTCATGTAATGATCGTAAAACTAGGCCTTGCAGTCGCCGGGGTAGGAAGAGTTGTCGATGTTCTGGATGATTATGAAATGGAACAACCCGATAAAGGAGCCCGTCATTAATCTCGAATTTGTCCCATTCTCGCGTAAGAAGGCCTACCTCAGTGGAAGGAGCTCGTTTTACTAAGGAGGAATCATTGTACCGTAGTGCTTCTCGGACAGTCGCAACCGTTGGATCACATGTCTGTGCTTTAATCAACTCCTGCCAAGTGAGGATACTGTTTTGAGTTATGCCCATGCCATCAGGGTGACAGTAAGCCTTTGGAAGGCCTTGTGGTTGACACCCTAAAGAATCCACGACCCTTAGCTCTGAGAAGGCCACTCTATTATTTACAATAGCTGCCGTAGAACACATGGCTCGCATACCTGGTCCCGGGATTTCTTCCCAAGGCCCATCCTCTGAAATCTCGTCTAACCCCAGTCTTCTAGAGAGTGCATCGGCCCCTTTATTGAGGGGTCCCGGTTTATATCGTAGAGAAAACGAGGGTGGCCAGCCATCTATGACCGTCCGCATCTAATTTAGCGGTTGTCTGTACATAGGTCATGGGGTTGTTATCCGTTCTGACCTCGAAGGTAACTCCGTAGAGATAGTCATGTAACTTTTCAGATATAGCCCATTTGAGAGCCAGAAACTCCAATTTATGAACAGGATAATTCTTTTCACTGGGGGTCAAACTTCTACTGGCATAGGCCACAGGTCGCAATCCAGTAGGATACTTCTGATGTACAGTAGTACGGCTCCCAGTCCATTAAAACTGGCATCTACGTGTAGGATGTAAGGCTTCTCAGGGTCAGCATAAGCCAGTACTGGAGCTTCCGTTAAACTCTTTTTAAGCCCGGTAAATGCTTCTTCACAGGCTAGTGTCCACCTGTCCCCGAAAGGTGTTCTCGGCGTATTCTTCTTCTGGCTGGGTTTTTCTGGATATACTTTCAGCAAGTTGTTTAGCACAGCCGCTTGATTTGAATATCCCTCTACAAACTGCCGATAGTACCCACAAAACCCGAGAAAGGACCTTAGTTCCATTACATTCTCGGGTCTCGGCCAATTCACCACCGCTTCTACTTTGGCCGGGTCAGTGGCCACTCCATCTGCCGATACAATATGGCCCACATAAGTGACTGAAGTTCGACAGAACCGACACTTGTCTAGAGAGAGTTTTAATCCTTCTTGACCCAATCGATCCAATACCTTCATCAGCCGTGTCTCGTGTTCTTCAAGGGTGGCCCCGAACACAATTATGTCATCTAAGTATACCAGACATTCCCGAGGACACATGTCGCCAATCGTCTTCTCCATAAGCCGTTGAAAAGTATCGGGGGCGCCACAGATACCTTGGGGCATCCGGGTGAATTGATAGAAACCCAACGGACAAACAAACGCCAACTTTTCCTGATCAGCTGGGCTCATGGGTACTTGGTAATACCCAGACCGAAGATCCAGCACGCTAAACCATTGGCTTCCTGACAAGGCACTGAGGATCTCTTCTATGCGTGGTAAGGTGTATTGGTCCGGCACCATACGTTTATTCAGAGTTCTATAGTCCACACACAAACGTACAGACCCATTCTTCTTTCGGACCACCACAATCGGCGAGGCATAAGGGCTTCGAGAGTCGATCACTATGCCGGAGGCTTCCATTTCGTGCAGGACACCTCGCACATCGTCTACATCTCGAGGTGCTATACGGCGAGACCTTTCTCGGAACGAAGTTTCATCATTTAGGCGGATGGTATGCAGAGCGCTTCTACTGCATCCCACATCCATATCGCTTGTAGAAAACACTCCTCGTCTCTCTCTCAACTGATCACATAGCCTTTTTTTCCATTGCTCTTCCAGGGGAGACTCTCCAAAATCAAAGTGTAGGTCCTCAGTCTCCTTCCTCACACCGTCGGCATAGACGGTTGCTGTAGCGTATACAGGACCCACCGGGTACACTCTACCCAACCGTTGCCCTCGTTCCAGAGACACCGTATGAAGTGACATGTTCTGTATGGTCACCTCAATTTTCCTAGGGATTCTAGATGACCACTCTCGTACTTCTGGTATCATACGATATCCCCAATGGAGTTCAGCTTCAGGAAGAGTTTCTAGCGAAAAATATCGATCCTGTTTATACCGTTGGGGTTAAGCGATCAGAGCCGACACACACTGTACTCCCCCTGGCGGAATCTTCAGTAACCCTGGTTCTAGATTAGAAATATCGCCGTACTCTTCTTCATATGCCACACGATAACATTCTTCCCGTAGACCAGGGGCTATGTCCAAGGAGTCCAACGGTAGTTCACCTGCTTCTTTCAGGAAGGAGCGAATCACTGACCGTACTATGTCTGCATTGGTGCCCAGTATGATGGGGGCTCTTGGGTGTTCTCGTGCCTCAGGGCAGACCAGAGCTTCCACCAACATGGGATGCGACTTGTTAGTGTTCAGCTGGAGGATGTCTAACTTGACCGCCACTATTCCATCAATGGGGTAATCGTCTTTGCTCAGTCCCCACAAGGTCATCTTTTCGGCGGACTGCAAGGGCAGGTGGCTAAGGTGTTGATCATAAAATGGCCGATAGATAATGGTCACCTGGGATCCAGTGTCCATCAATGCTGAAGAATAGATCCCTTCCACAACGATCCTGATTAGGGCAGTGGGTCCTACTCGGCAATAAACGCCTGATGGCGAATTTTCTGTTGCGACAGTCTCTCTGGAGTCTTCTGCGGCCCACTCGGGTAAGGCTGAGGAGGAAGAGAGAGCTTGCTGTGCCCGTACCATGCAGGTTTGGCCAACCATATAGGGTTTCCGAGCATTGGGGCAGAATCTGGAGATATGTCAATCTTCCCCACAGTTGTAGCAGCGTATGCCCTGATGGGATCTTGCCCGGCTTGAGTACCGCGGGGGCGATCGATACATATCAGGGGCCTCTACGTCTTTCTTGGTCCCCCTGCCTTTAGGTACAGGGGCTTCTTTTGTATCCTCCTTGCGACTATCCTTGCCTTTCTTACGGGTGTGAAAATGCAGTTGAACTTCATGCTTCCGGATATACCGCATTAACTCTACATAGTTAGGTGGAGTGACAGAATCGGGGGCACCCCGCATCAATATGGCTGTAGTGTCCAGCGGGAGCGAACCCTTCAGTAACTGCTTGTATCTATGACTGTCCACTTCCGCAGCCACCACAATCTTTTTGGACAGAAGAGTTCCTACAGACAGCTGGAGCTTGCGAGCGAACTCGGATAAGTCTTCTCCTTCCCTTTGCCGAAGAGCTTTGAGTTTTGCCATCAACTCATCTTCGTCGTCTTCACACACATAGGACTGAGTGAGGATTTCTACTAACTCTAAGGCCGTCACCTCTCCTTCCACTTCCCGCTGGGTTGAGACCAATAGCGCAGCTGGGGGTCGTAGGCTCTCCACTAGCCGTTGCCGTTTGACGGCCTCGGAATATGACCATTCAGTTAATATCTGGACAGTATGATCTTTCCAGGTTTCAAATCCATCTTCTCCGGTAGGTGTCGGCAGGATCCCGGAAAAGAGCTTTAATTTCCTGCAATGCTGCGATTGAGAAGCGAGAGTTATGGTTTCAATAATTTGAGGCAAAGAGAGGTCTGGGGCAAATCCCCCAGGGATGGGGCCACTGTCAGCCCCGACATTTCCACTTGGAAGGGCTTGAGCATTTGTTGAGTATGCATCCGGGACAGGGGACGACGGTGATTGCACTTGGGGAAAATGTCACTCGAGGTGGGCGAGAAATACGGGCAGGGGTACTACTTGAGATAGGAGCTATCGTCTGCCATGTGCTAATATGAGGTTCATCCCAACCATTTCAGTGGGGGAATAGCGGTTAGCGGTGAATATCTTTCTTATTTCAGGTAGAACTGCAAATACTATTGAATAGCCTCCGGGCGGAGCCTCTGGGCCTTGTAAGGTTTGTGGCACATGGTCCCGATTTATCTCACGCCCTGCAATAAATAATATAACACTCCAGTCACAAGTGTGGTCATATTCTCGTGACCCTACTTGCTCCAAAGTGTTAACACCCAGCAATATCCTTAGTGAGTCGCGTATTTTGCTCGCGGATGCTGTGAACGGAACGTTCCCTACAGCTACTACATGACTAGAGGGTTCTCTGACCTTGAGGGCCCACGCATGGACTTCCGGGCTGGACGGGGAGAACATAATGAGCAATTTGGGTAGTTATACACAATTTTACTAGGCACCCCAGTTATCTATCTCAGCAGCGCCTCCAAATGTAACGGGTATTCCCGGTGAATACTATCCGTAACCTGTGTGGCTCTCAGGAACCTAAGTCTCCGCTGCGGAGCCTGGGGACCATACATATATTACTATCTCATGGTGCAACGCCTCCACCTGGGAGGGATCCCAACGGAGTGGGAGAAGGCCCTCACAGGAAATAATCACATTAAACGAACAGTGGCAGAACAAACTGGCTTTACTGCATGTAACTGGTTAACAACAAATAACAGGTCTCCCTCCCTTGAGGGGTCACTAAATACTGCGGTTAGCAATCCGCTTTCCCTTTACACCGGGTGATCCCACCCCGTGTCCATAACCCCCACACAATCTGTCCACACCCTTTGAGGGAGAAAACATATATGACTGCGCAGTCACTAGTCCTGTAACAGTATTAAACAGTAAAGTTGGTGCACTTGCTGAACGGGGTTACCTGCCGAGCACTCCAATGCTCGGGCCTGCAACCGGACTTCACCAAAGATCGGCGGACGGAAGAACACCGAAACCACCATTCGGGGAGATCCCACCCGAAAGGCCTCTGCAACGGTAGCGACAGTATAGGCCCAACCCTCTGGCGGTACGCGCAGCGTCGGCTGGGTCTATTCAGAAACTTTCTATATAATAAGGGTAATGTCCCTGACTGGGGCCAGTTCCTACAATACTCCGCTGTAGTGACGTAGGGCTATGTGGGGCCTATGGGGCTGCTAGCCTAGTGCAGAGAGTCCCTGACTCCTGCACGCTACCTCCTTCCCTTAGCTGCTCCCGAACACCAACTGAACTGCGTATGCAATCTCACGCATATATCTATCCCTTGCGGGGAGATGCTCCAACCCTATTGGTTCCCTGGCGTCACATGGGGCGCTCCTGATACTCATGGGAGATATAGTCCCTTACTGCGAGGCCAGCTCCTCGCGCGCGTGTCCTGCGCATGCGCAACTCTGCCGAGCAATACTCACTGTGCCCTGCACTTCGAGCCGCCGGGACCTTAACAACGAGACTGCGGCCTTAGCAATGGCCTGCACGCGTTCCCGGCAACAGCTGTAAGTGCAAGGGGGGAAACCTGGCTACATCAGTATAAGAATTGACAAGTTCCATGTATGCATATCTCAAAACCTTTTAATTTTTAATGAATATGCCTTAATGCCAAACAAAACAGTCGTAATACCATTTTTTAATAACGACAAATTTTAACGCAACTATAGCAACCTTTAGTAAATCTAGGGCAATTTTGCATGCACAAAACTTTTCATAAGCGCATGTAACCCTCAGACCCCCCCCGGTCGCAGATCGGACCCCCTAGGGTGTGCTACATGTGTCTTGGTGGTGCATACCTGTGAGGAACAGGAGGGCCTGAGTCTCCCGCGATGGTATGGGGGACAACAGGGACAGGTTTCTGGGGTACATGCCTTCATCTGGTTCTAGTGGTGCAGCGCCTCCATCTCTGGCAAGCCCTATCAGGGTAGGGTGAAATTCTTCCAGAGAACCCCTTGGTGGGGCGAGAGATTTCAGTCTCACACAGTCTCTTATCAAACAAGTAGCAGCAGCTCTTTATTGTCTACAGCAACACACAGCAGTAATCAGGTACAGCAGGTCTTCTCTCTCCAGACTGTACCCCTTCAGGATGGGTTGTCTGGGACTCTCTGTTCCCCTGCCACCACCCCAAGTCACAGGCACTCAGGGTGGGGCTAGCTCTTCCCTCACCCCCTAGGCAGGGTGAGGGGCACTGATCCACCACAGTTCTATCAACTCTACTCAGGGCCTGCCTGAGCTCCTCCAAATGTGATACATAACTCTCCAACTCTGAACTGACACACTCCTTCTGCTGGAACACACTCAACCACTAAATTGACTGTGCACTGCCCTTTATGACTTTGGCAGGCCCCTCCCCTATGTCTCTTGCCTCAGACACAGAGTCAGGCGGCTTACCTCCACCACTCAGGGCAGGGCTTGAAGCGGGGGAAATCCATGATAACTACTGGCAGCCTGCCCTTAGCAGGACTTAAACTAGTAGGAGGAAAGACATATAGCCCAATTTCTTACCAGGGCTACACTCTCTCTCAGGTGGGATCCAATGGTCCCCACTTGGACCTAAATTTAGCAGCACCATCCTGCAGGTGAACAATCTGGAAAACAAACACAAATTTATTAGTGTCCATACCTCAGAAAGTTCCACCCAGATGGCGATAAAAGATGACAGTAACTCCCAACATGGAGAACCTACTAATAATAATGACGCGGGTCAGGCTTACGAACTTCCCGCCTGTTGTGCTCAGTAACCTTTATATAATAGGGCTGTACCGACCCATACTCCTTCCGATACACTACACTATGCATGTAGATGCTTCTCCCAATGCTGCAGGCCCGGATAACGTCACAGACCTTCTCTTCGTTATGATAACCCACCCTACCGAACCTAGTTCGTAGGTACTCCATAACTGCTTCCCAGAGCCAGGTATCTCTCTGCTCCTCTATCTCTAACATAATAGGCTCAGGCACATAGGGGAACTCATAGCCATGAGACTGTCTATACCTGACCACTATGGCTCTGTCTGCTCTGCTTAGTTTAGTTAGTTTCCGGTCACCTGCCCTGCTTGGCAGTACCCAAAACTCAGGCTCCTCTGGGGAAACATCATCATACAAAATGGCGGGGCCCTTGGGACTCATGATCTTCTGTTCAATCTCCATGTATCTCTTCTCTAATTCATTGGCCACCTCCTGGGGAGAAAAGGCACCTATAGCCCACCAATGGTCAACTAAATTATTCTTTATGAGCAAGAACCGCGTACGGTCCATTCCTTTGTGGTACCCGGTGAACAGAGGTGCCCTCCAGTTATCTTGGTGCTCATACCCTGACCGTACACTGGTACCTGTATCTGATTCCACTTGTGAGGACACACCTGACGTTGCCGCCTCAGTAGAGTGCGAGCCCCTGCGTCTACGTCTGGTATCATCGGTGTAAATGGTGGGGTTCATCTTGTGCACCACCTTACTCACAGGCCCTGCTTCTGCAGTAGTATGGGACCCTCGGGCCCTACCTCTATGTACAGGAGAAAAAGGCACAGGATTAGGTACATGAATAACACTTGCATAAGGTATCTCCCCATCAGACCCTTCGTCACTGAGCTCCCAATCCCTCCAATCTGTAGAGTACTTGGGATTCTTAGTTAACTTATCCCTGCTAGGGCCCGGTGTCTTAACTTGTGATGGGGCAGGGGCAGTGGCCGGGGCAATGGCGCTAGGGGTTGGGACTGGGGCATCAGCAATGTCCGGTATAGTGTCTATAAGTCGGGCAATGCCGCGACCAGTGGGCATCTTTTGACTTGCCCTCTCTGGCGCGCTTCGTGCTCCTCGGGTAACGCCTTGGGCCTTCAGTGTGGCAAGCGCGGCTGCCATGGCTGCTCTCCTCTGTGAGAACAATGCTTCCGGGCCTCTGCGCCAGCCGGACCCAGAATTGACGTCATCACTGGTGGCCGCGGAATCTCCATCCGCTCCGTGGCCTCGCACCGGAAGTGCGTCGAGTACTAGAAGGGGCTGTGGTGGATCATCCGGTCCGTGGACAGCCAGGTAGGCCGCAAGCCTCTCTCTCTCACCCTCTGCAGGTTCCGTCTTCGCCTGGTGGGAGTAAGGGGGTGGGGGTGTCTCCTTACCGCTCTGCTGCCGGCTGGTGATCTTTGGTTCCTCCGGAGCCGTCTTGGATCCCATCTCCTCCGCACTGGGAGTCGCCACCTTGGGGGGACTTCTACGCGGCTCAGGCCGCACCAGCGCTCGCCGTCGGGGGGTGTCCGGACTCGTCTGCTCCCTCTCTCTGGTAAGTGGACCGCCATCTTTATTACAGCTGGGGTGGTTCGCCGGTAGGCGCATCGCCACCGATGTTAGGCCATCTCCTTCCTCCGAAGACGACTTGGCCGGTTCCTCCACTAGGGAGTCACCTGGATCTGTTGCCGCACCGCCAGTGGGTATTGGTACGAAACGGGCCCGCTCTGGTACCTCCACTGCGGTCGCGCTCTTCTCCGCCGGGACATCTTTTGGTTCTTTGGTTGGCTGGGCCTCGGTTCCCACCTCAGCGGTGATACAGGGAACCAGGACAGCCTTCTCCGCCACCTCCGTTAGGGTTCCCGGAGAGGCACTTCGTGGCGTCTTCAACATAGGCCATGGCTCGACAGGCCACAGATAGAACGTGCCAAATTGAGGGCATCGTGCTGTCGTGCTTGGGGCCGGTCCGGGTGTCCTGCAGTGTACGCACAGGCACCGGAGATAATCTCGGCCGTCAACCTCCACAACCAGGAAGCCTCCTGGAAACTGAAAGGGTGTCATATTTAATTCAGACATCTTTGGCGCGGGGGTTGAACAGTTCAGTTCGCTCTTAGCTCCTCTCTCTTCAATTGTCAGACAGAAGTGAAGTTCCTCGCTCTCACTTCCTGTCCCTCCTTCTGCTGGAGAGGACTTTTCTGATTGGCTCTTGCAGTGCCCTCTCCCTCTGGGGGAAACAAGAGGAGGTGCACTCTCTAGCTCTGGGTGACGTGGCTTCTTCTGTCGGACAGTCACTGCACAGGTGGGTGGGCTTTCGGCTTTCGCGCCGCTCCTTCTGCAGGGGATCTGGGTTTGGCGCCAAACCCCTGCACATCTCTCGCCACATTTCTCTTGCAGCTTGCTTGCACGTGGCACGTGCACGATCCAGGCTTGGCGGGAGTCGCCATTTTGGAACGGCTGCTAGCTGCTGGGCCGTGGATGACGCTGCTGTCGCCATTTTTAACTCCTTCATGCCCCGCAGAGCACATGTATTGGCGGCCGCCATCTTTAGTGAGCCCTCCAAATGTACAATATCGCTATGCTCAGTGTCTAGTGTGTAACTCGTTCCTAGACATTGACTGTTCTCACTGATACTCTCTGAATGCTCTCACCCACTGATATGATGTGGCATACCCCAGGCTAGTCAGAACTCTTTCTTGGTACACCGCACTCGCTGACGGTTCCTGCAAGTACTCTGTGGTGTGTTTTATGTGGGTGCTGGCTAGTGTACCGGGCATCTCCCTAAGTACGGGCGTCTCTTACTTTTGGCCACACATAGTGCAGACCCTGGGCCATGGTCCCTGGACTAGTTAACAGGCTAACCCCCCCAGTTGCCATACACTATCTGCCTCAAGCGACTAGAACAGCTATAGCCACACACCCTTCTTACTACACCCTCTTAGGGCACCCAGGGCGTACTGTGCGAGAGGACATACTCTCCTGACTACCCCTGATGTGCAATTGAGCCCTACTTTCTACAGCACTTGCATGGAAAATGTACCTAACACTTCCAGCTCTGCTTCGCTGTAAACCTGTCCTGTTTCTAGATCTCAGCAGCTCGCCTCCAAATGTAACCCTCAGCCCCCCCCCCCGGTCGCAGATCGGACCCCCTAGGGTGTGCTACATGTGTCTTGGTGGTGCATACCTGTGAGGATCAGGAGGGCCCGAGTCTCCCACGATGGTATGGGGGACAACAGGGACAGGTTTCTGGGGTACATGCCTTCATCTGGTTCTAGTGGTGCAGCGCCTCCATCTCTGGCAAGCCCTATCAGGATATGGTGAAATCCTTCCAGAGAACCCCTTGGTGAGGCGAGAGATTTCAGTCTCACACAGTCTCTTATCAAACAAGTAGCAGCAGCTCTTTATTGTCCACAGCAACACACAGCAGTAATCAGGTACAGCAGGTCTTCTCTCTCCAGACTGTACCCCTTCAGGATGGGCTGTCTGGGACTCTCTGTTCCCCTGCCACCACCCCAAGTCACAGGCACTCAGGGTGGGGCTAGCTCTTCCCTCACCCCCTAGGCAGGGTGAGGGGCACTGGTTCACCACAGTTCTATCAACTCTACTCAGGGCCTGCCTGAGCTCCTCCAAATGTGATACATAACTCTCCAACTCTGAACTGACACACTCCTTCTGCTGGAACACACTCAACCACTAAATTGACTGTGCATTGCCCTTTATGACTTTGGCAGGCCCCTCCCCTATGTCTCTTGCCTCAGACACAGAGTCAGATGGCTTACCTCCACCACTCAGGGCAGGGCTTGAAGCGGGGGAAACCCATGATAACTACTGGCAGCCTGCCCTTAGCAGGACTTACACCAGTAGGAGGAAAGACATATAGCCCAATTTCTTACCAGGGCTACACGCACAATACATGTAAATATGACCTTTAAAATACAAGTCTTTAAACTGAACCCTGTAATCTAAAAATCTAAAAACAAGGACATTCAAATATGCTAACACGACATCTTATTAACCTGTTCAGAGCCCTAATGATGTACTTGGAATGTCATGGGCCCTGGCATGCTGGAGCGGCCTGCCTGAACTAAGCGGAAGTTTAGCCCCCTCTACGTCCATGTCATGTGATCACTGCTGAACTGATCACATGATTGCAAACGCGGGAGTACAACTCCGGTGCAGCCAACACTGAAAAGGTTAATGACATCCCAACTGTATTATACACAGTACATCCCAAAACTAAAGTGCCATATGGATGAGTGTTAATATATTCCACTTCTCAACCAGGCAAAGTGTATATAAAGGCACCGCACAAGTATATTTTCATAAGCAGTGTATTGCTGCATTTATACTCATACTGTATGTGACCACAGAATGCACATAACATTTGGGGAAACTACACTTTGTGCATGAGCCATACAGACAAATCATACAAATAGACATATACAGAAGGTGGATCCCACAAACTGGATGGATGTCATTCTTAATTGGATAACAAGGTAATAGTCTAATTAAATGTAATGACACATATAATATATCTTGTAATAAATATTTAATTGAATTTACACTAGTAATGACTATATAACTAAAAAAAAATAACTTTCTTTCAAGGATATATCTAGCCATGACAGAAACTTCTTTTACATAATGTGCCCATATGAAAAACTTACATAATCATCAATTTTGATTAAGAAATCAGCATAATCGAAATCCAATCAAATAATGTCTCCAAAAGATAAATGAAACTAAGCCAGTAAAAGGAAATAAGAAACACCACCTGGATGGTTAAACATCACTACTGTAATTATAAAAATTCAAATAGACAACGGTAATAGTCCGGAGTAATTTAAAGATGGAATTACAGAAAGCAGCTCAGATTGAAATCCTCCCTAAAGCCTGTGGGATTAAAGGTGCAGTCCTATCTTGACCCTCTTCCTTTTTTTACATAGGTGGGAAGAAAGCGGTACCCAGACCTGAACCGCATTTATTTTAGCTCCACAACCTCCTGGTTTCCTAGATACTTTTCGGAGAAGGTGCGTCAGTACTTAATGGAGGTTTAAAGCTCCAGCATCAAGCGATCAATGGGACGCATGATGGATGATGTCACCAAGCTCACCGATAAGGGGAGCGGGGACTTCTGTCAAAGGCCCGGCAGCGGAGGTTGGCCAGAACCTTTTCCCTCCCTCCCCACTACCCCGACTCAACAGGAATGACCCAGGGGGGGAGGAGGCAGATGGGGGGCACAGAGTGAGAGAGGAGGGGGTGAGAAAAACTGGTGCAAGAGGGGAGGAGTGTGAGTGTGAAGGGGGTAGGAGATTGACAAAAGGGGGGAGAAGAGGGAGAGAGAGAAAGGGAGCGAGAGACAAAAAGAGGAACGAGAGAGAGAAATGGGAAGAAAGAGTGGGAGATAGAGAGAGGAGAAGAAGAAGAAGAAGAAGAAGAAGAAGAAGAAGAAGAAGAAGAAGAAGAAGAAGAAGAAGAAGAAGAAGAAAAAGATAGAGAGGGAGAAAGAGTAAGAGGGGTGTGAGGGAGGAGAAATAGAGAAATAGAGAAAGTGATGGGAGTAAAACAGAGTAGGAACTTGCAAGGCCACTGATGGGGGGAGTGGACACCTCCCCCCGCTTACACACCCGGGGTCCCCAGTGGAGACTTCTCCTGGGCTGGGAAAGCTGTCGGCTGCCCTGGACGTCACAGCATGCTATTGGCCCGCGTCATGCAGGAGATTTAAACATTCATCTTGTTTCCCCTGGAAGGGACTGTACCAGCAGCACATTACCTGGTTAGTGTCTCTGGAAGCAGGGATCCCTAAAACGGATATTAACACAGTTCTGCTCCAGAGACCCCTGCTTCGTATGCAAAAAAAATTCCCTATTTGGTAAAAGTATTTGTTCTACAACCTACTACCTCAATGGAGATAATGAGTGGCCATGTGTAGCAAAATGTGTACTAACAGGTGTTACATTGGTTACTTTCAAGATCACAGTTTCTTATGTTCCTTGTATGGTCATAAAAAAATGTTTTTATACTTTTTATTGTTTGACCCTTATAACCTAATCTACGTGGGCATTTTATTACATTCATCACACAAGAAGTATTACATGGAGCAATATACTTCATATACTTGACACCTACTTATGGACTTTTTCTACCAAAATCGATGAGGATTAAGAAACACATTATTTAATTACTGCTGCTTAGTAAATATCCCTTCTATCCATATTTGCATCATTAACCGATCATTTCAATACGTTTGCAATACAGGCAGCTAATAGAGTCGTATTTGTCAAATGCATCACGCCTACTTCTGTCTTTTATGATCTTCATAAAATACATTTACATTCCTTTGCTGTGGCGGAAAGACTTTATAAAGCAGTGTAAATTATTTATACATTTAAAAAAATATTTCATCAGCAAAGATTGTATTGTATTGTATGTCTTTATTTATATAGCGCCAAAAGTGTACTCAGCGCTTCACAAAGAATACAGTACAGGGAATTATAATATTACAATAAGTGCAGCAAAAATCAGACAATGGGAAAGGAAATCCCTGCCCCGAAGAGCTTACAATCTAAGAGGTTTGAGGGGGAACTTACAGAGACAGCAGGTGAGGGAATAAACATATAATAGCTAAAATAACAATTTTCCAGGGCTCCGCAGACTGGCAAACAGTCCGATAATGATTAGATAACGTTAGATAACGATTGTTTACCATGAAAATGTTAAATGTATAAAAGATCAGCTACATTTAACATATTAAACATGCTACTGTCCTTAGTTCACTTTAATCATAGGGCTGTGTGTTGGTTTTTATTACACAGGCTTGTAAGTTAAATTCCAGCCTTGGTAACCTTTATATTTTTTCAGCAATGTTTGAATTCACAGCAAAAATTGTGTCTTTCATGTTTACATTTTTGCAAAATTCTAAAAAAATTAAATAAAAACTCTATAAAAGTGTGTCATTATTTAAATTATTTAAAAAAAATAGATTCTCTGCCAAAATTGGAGAATTTTCCTAGAAGTATTCAGAAGTTTGCCCAGCTCAAGGTTCTTGCAGCAAGTCCCATTGGCCCCTACTCAACATTAATAATTGTTTGTTCTTGTATAGTGCTGCTAGTTTTACGTAGCGCTTTACAGAGACATTTTGCAGACAAAGCTTGTCCTATGTCATACCTTTTTTATTTGGAATAATAATTTATCACCTAATACTGAAGTACTCATTTATTCTACATTATATATATATATATATATATATATATATATATATATATATATATATATATATATATATATATATATATATATATATATATATATATATATATATATATATTTGGGGTCTCCAGGAAGATATTTTTCTTCTAGTAAGTTATTTATAACTGTGTTTCTTTTCAATTGTTATATACTGTAAAGCATCACTGCTAATGCTCCAGTCCCTTTTAACTACCCATATTGGATTTTCTAAAACCTTACAACAAATGTACAAAAAACACAAATTCCATAATATACCATATACATTGCTTGTGTTTAAAGGGTAAGGCATCTTACCTATATGAGCTAGCAAAGCGTTGGGGAATTGGGCTAAGTGGTGGCCATATTTTACAGGGTTCCTACAAGTTATTTAACATTCATATTTGTACTAGGTTGTGCATCATTAGGATGAAAAAGAAAATGTAAATACAGTTTCTAAAAGAATAATAATAATTGTTTGTTCTTGTATAGCGCTGCTAGTTTTACATAGCGCTTTACAAAGATATTTTGCAGGCACAGGTCCATGCCCCATGGAGCTTACAATCTATGTTTTTGATGCCTGAGGCACAGAGAGATAAAGTGACTTGCCCAAGGTCACAAAAAGCCGACACCGGGAATTGAACCAGGTTCCCCTAGAGTCAGTTGGAGTTGAGCACTTCTACAGCATGGGGAAGATATCAAATAGGGAACTTTGGGATCTATTTACGAACATCTCCCGGCTGTATAATAAGGGCAAAACCAGTGCAAAAACAGAGCCATACTCATCAAAGAAAAGGAATCCCTTTGAAAGCAATTAGAAATTTTCCTTTGGTAAATCTGGTACCATTCGTTTGCACACACTTTGTCCCAGTTTTGCAGTTGGGAGACTTTAGTAAATAAAGCCCTTTATCTTCCTGTGGTTTTCCAGCATGTGCATATTTACATATTTTTATGGTAAAGTAGCTTAAAAAAATGTACAAAGTTTTGCCGTGTTTAAAAAAAATATTGAGTTGGTAATGGATGATTTGTCAATTTCATTAGTCACCACTAGTGCATCATTTTCTGATTTGCCGCTATTGAGCTGACATTTTTCTTTTCTTTCCCCCTCACTTAAATTGTATTGATTTTTTGGGGGGGGAGGGGAACAGCAATGAGAAACTGGTAGTAGCTGGGAGAGGGGGAGAGGGGTTGAGGGAAATCACCAACCATCCCAATGAAATCATAGAAGCCTCCATTACAAATACAAAATCAAGTAACAATATTTATATTGCGGTGAGGAGTCGAGACTATCCAAAAGCTCTCGCTGACGTCATCACTCTCGCGAGACCCTGACTGGAGTGAGGAAGTACTCGGCATGCAGAGGAGATGCGAGTGGGGATATCTGCTACACATGGTGGAGCCCCAAGACGTTTGCCGTGCTGGTATCTTGGTACCGTTGGCGACTGCGTAACACTCATAACTGCTAATGTTCTTTTTTTCGTTTGTGAGTGCATCATTTTACTTTTACCAGTCCTATATAAATTTATTAACTTACTACACTATGAGTGCGCCTGTTGTTTTTTGTTTTTTTCTTAGATATCCATGAGGGATTTGGTGGTCCCTCCTCTCAGGCTGCAGAAACTCTGAAGGACAGTATTTTTTGGATTTGAACGTTCACTTGTATATTTTACATATAATTTTCTTTTTTGTGGTTTTATTGTTTCATTCTATATATATATATATATAGAGTGTTCGACAAATCACCCAAAAATCTACTCGCCCAACCAAAAAATGTACTCGCCACCTAGTCCCGCCCCCAACTCCGCCCCTAGTCCCGCCCCAACTCCGCCCCTAGTCCCGCCCCCAACCCCACTTTAAAATAAAATATATAAATAAAATACATTTAATAAATTCCTAGTCAGAACATTCGTTTTTGACAAATATATTTATTGTATTACATTATACTACAATTAGTCCTTGTTATGTGTGTGTGTTTGTAAATGTTGGATCTAGAAATAAAAGCCAGGTGTGAATGACTAGTTTCCTGAACCCCTTAACCAGTGTCTGGACGTCCCCGCTTCACAATATCTAAAGCAGCAATCCCACCTGGGATCTTACCTGATCTGCAGACCCTCAATGTCCAGGTACCCTCATTCCCGCAATGTTATACATTGGAGGGGATGTGTTCCCTACCTGTCTTCTGGGTTAGGGGGGTTCCGATGTCTTCTGTGTGAAGCTTGAGTCAGATCTGGAAGAAAGCAGTATAGGTTATTTCGGTGTAGTATAGGGCAGTTAAGATATATAGGGTAAATAAGAGATCTAGATCCAGAGTGTGAGAGAGTGTGGGGGAGAGAGAGAGTGTGGGGGAGAGAGAGAGTGTGGGGGAGAGAGAGAGTGTGGGGGGGAGAGAGAGTATGGGGGGGAGAGAGAGTGTGGGGGGAGAGAGAGTGGGGGGAGAGAGAGAGTGTGGGCGAGAGAGAGTGTGGGGGGGGAGAGAGAGAGTGTGTGGGGGGGGAGAGAGAGAGTGTGTGGGGGGGGAGAGAGAGTGTGGGGGGGAAAGAGAGAGAGAGTGTGGGGGAGAGGGAGGGAGAGAGCGGGGGGGAGAGGGAGATAGTGGGGGGGATAGGGAGAGAGTGTGGGGGGAGAGAGAGTGTGGGGGAGAGAGAGTGTGTGGGGGGAGAGAGAGAGTGTGGGGGGAGAGAGAGTGGGGGGAGAGAGTGTGGGGGGAGAGAGAGTGGGGGGAGAGAGAGTGGGGGGAGAGAGAGTGGGGGGAGAGAGAGAGTGTGGGGGAGAGAGAGAGTGTGGGGGAGAGAGAGAGAGTGTGGGGGAGAGAGAGAGTGTGGGGGAGAGAGAGCGTGTGTGGGGGGGGGAGAGAGAGAGTGTGTGGGGGGGGAGAGAGAGTGTGGGGGAGAGGGAGGGAGAGAGTGGGGGGGAGAGGGAGATAGTGGGGGGGAGAGGGAGAGAGTGGGGGAGAAGGAGAAAGTGGGGGAGAGGGAGAGAGTGGGGGAGAAGGAGAGAGTGGGGGAGAGGGAGAGAGTGGGGGAGAGGGAGAGAGTGGGGGAGAGGGAGAGAGTGGGGGAGAGAGAGAGAGTGGGGGAGAGAGGGAGACTGACTGACTGGGTAGGTGACTGACTGGGTAGGTGACTGACTGACTGACTGGGTAGGTGACTGACTGACTGACTGACTGACTGACTGGGTAGGTGACTGACTGACTGACTGGGTGGGTGACTGACTGACTGGGTGGGTGACTGACTGACTGACTTTAGGTGACTGACTGGGTGGGTGGGAAGGTGACTGACTGGGTGGGTAGGTGACTGACTGGGTAGGTGCCTGACTCACTGACTGGGTAGGTGACTGACTGACTGGGTGGGTGACTAACTGACTGACTGGGTGGGTGACTGACTGACTGACTGGGTGGGTGACTGACTGACTGGGTGGGTCACTGACTGACTGACTGGGTGGGTAGGTGACTGACTGGGTGGGTGGGAAGGTGACTGACTGACTGGGTAAGTAGGTGACTGACTGGGTGGGTGACTGACTGACTGGGTGGGTGACTGACTGACTGACTGGGTGGGTGACTGACTGACTGGGTGGGTGACTGACTGGGTGACTGACTGACTGATTTATGGTGACTGACTGGGTGGGTGGGAAGGTGACTGACTGGGTGGGTAGGTGACTGACTGACTGGGTAGGTGACTGACTGGGTAGGTGACTGACTGACTGGGTGGGTGACTAACTGACTGAATGGGTGGGTGACTGACTGACTGACTGACAGGGTGACTGACTGACTGGGTGGGTGACTAACTGACTGACTGGGTGGGTGAATGACTGACTGACTGACTGACTGACTGGGTGGGTGACTGACTGACTGGGTGGGTGACTGACTGACTGACTGGGTGGGTGACTGACTGACTGGGTGGGTGACTGACTTATGGTGACTGACTGGGTGGGTGGGAAGGTGACTGACTGGGTGGGTGGGAAGGTGACTGACTGACTGGGTGGGTAGGTGACTGACAGACTGGGTGGGTGACTAACTGACTGATTGGGTGGGCGGTTGACTGACTGGGTGGGCGGTTGACTGACTGACTGGGTGGGTGACTGACTGGGTGGGTGACTGACTGACTGGATGGGTGGGTAGGTGACTGACTGGGTGGGTGGGAAGGTGACTGACTGACTGGGTGAGTAGGTGACTGACTGACTGGGTGGGTAGGTGACTGACTGGGTGGGTAGGTGACTGACAGACTGGGTGGGTGGGTGACTAACTGACTGACTGGGTGGGTGGGTGACTGACTGACTGGGTGGGTGACTGACTGGGTGGGTGGGTAGGTGACTGACTGGGTGGGTGGGAAGGTGACTGACTGACTGACTGGGTGGGTAGGTGACTGACTGACTGTGTAGGTGACTGACTGACTGGGTGGGTGGGTGGGTAGGTGACTGACTGGGTGGGTGGGAAGGTGACTGACTGACTGGGTGGGTAGGTGACTGACTGACTGACTGACTGACTGACTGACTGGGTGGGTGATTTACTGACTGGGTGACTGACTGACTGACTTTAGGTGACTGACTGGGTGGGTGGGAAGGTGACTGACTAGGTGGGTAGGTGACTGACTGACTGGGTAGGTGCCTGACTGACTGACTGGGTGGGTGGGAAGGTGACTGACTGGGTGGGTAGGTGACTGACTGACTGGGTAGGTGCCTGACTGACTGACTGGGTAGGTGACTGACTGACTGGGTGAGTAGGTGACTGACTGATTGGGTGGGTAGGTGACTGACTGGGTGGGTAGGTGACTGACTGGGTGGGTGGGTAGGTGACTGACTGGGTGGGTCTAGGTGACTGACTGGGTGGGTGGGAAGGTGACTGACTGACTGGGTGGGTGACTAACTGACTGACTAGGTGGGTGACTGACTGACTGACTGACTGACTGGGTGGGTGACTGACTGACTGACTGGGTGGGTGACTGACTGACTGGGTAGGTGACTGACTGACTGACTGACTGACTGGGTGGGTGACTGACTTAGGTGACTGACTGGGTGGGTGGGAAGGTAACTGACTGGGTGGGTAGGTGACTGACTGGGTAGGTGACTGACTGACTGGGTGGGTGACTAACTGACTGACTGGGTGGGTGACTGACTGACTGACTGACTGAGGAGGCAGCACATGGGAGGAGGCAGCACACGGGAGGAGGCAGCACACGGGAGGGGGCAGCACACGGGAGGGGGCAGCACACGGGAGGGGGCAGCACACGGGAGGGGGCAGCACACAGGAGGGGGTTGCACGGGAGGAAGCAGCACACGGGAGGAAGAAGCACACGGGAGGAGGCAGCACACGGGAGGGGGCAGCACACGGGAGGAAGCAGCACACGGGAGGGGGCAGCACACGGGAGGGGGCAGCACACGGGAGGAAGCAGCACACGGGAGGGAGCAGCACATGGGAGGGGGCAGCACACGGGAGGGGGCAGCACATGGGAGAAAGCAGCACACGGCAGGAAGCAGCACACGGGAGCGGGCAGCACACGAGAGGTAGCAGCGCACGGGAGGGGGCCGCACGGGAGGGGAGCAGCACACGGGAGGGAGCAGCACACGGGAGGGGGCAGCACACGGGAGGAAGCAGTACACGGGAGCGGGCAGCACACGAGAGGGGGCAGCACACGGGAGGGGGCCGCACGGGAGGGGAGCGCATGGGAGCAGGCAGCACACGGGAAAGGGCCACATGGGAGCGGGAACCACAACCACCCCACCCACGTGCACAGCCGCACAACACAACCCTCCCCCCATCTCCCGCATCCCAGGTGGCGGACACCCCAGGGAGGGGAGGAGATCAGGAGGGAGAGGAGATCGGGGAAAGGGGGCTAACCCAGCACTGCCTGCCCTCTTCCCCGCATTAACCCAATGAGGGAGGGGGATTATTTATTTATTTATAAAAAAAAAAATTTGGCACGAGCAGGGGAATTCATAGAGCCGCAGCAACTACTCGCCAGCGGCCAAAATCCACCCGCCACGGGCGTGTAGTTATAATGAATTGTCGAACACTGTATATATATATATAAAAGAAAAAGAAAACAGCGCGGCTCCCATAACGTAAAATTGTAATTTAATATTAAAAATGTCGTGCAGATGAATCACGGACACTCACAATGTGCAGATAAAATAAAGACATGAATATAAGGTCGTTCGTAGTCACCACGATGGAGCCTCTGTGGAGAGATGATACACGGATGTCCTACACACTCTTGCTGCCAACGCCAGGTGGGTACGCGCGCACCTAGTCTCCTCCTGGAAATAGATCCCGCGAGAGTGTGAGTCCCCTCCACGTAACAGCATGCTGACACAGAGGTCAGACTTCTTGCATCACCATGGTGTAGTCCAAGTGCCGGCTCCAGATACAATCGTGTGACTGATGACTAATAAACTGAAAAGTTCATGAATGGTAAATGGATGAATAAGTCCAATGCTAGCTCCTTCCCTACGCGTTTCGTCGCGATATGCGACTTCCTCGGGGGATTGAGCTATATATATACGCCTGTACGAATGATGCACATTGAACACCTGGATGTTAATTAATGATGGAAACCATTAACTCTTGCCGGGCTGGATCGATGGGGAGGGTGAGGGGAAAGGAAGGTGGGGGGGAGAGGGACATGGAAACATGAAGTACAATAAATAGTAGCATAAAACATGATAAAAGTGTTGCACGCAATGTATACACATAACCAGTGTTCGACAAACCTATACATTTGCTCGCCCGAGGCGAGTGGATTTAACCCCCGGGCGAGTAAATATTGGCCCAAGCAGCACACGTTTGGTACTAGGTGGCGAGTAGATTTCTTTGTGTGGCGAGTAGATTTTTTGGTGATTTGTCAACCACTGCACATAACAAACATGTATACAACATACATATGATCTATAGTTATACAATAAAAACAGTATATGCGATAGTACTGCTAAGCACAATTAAAACATAATGGAAATCAACATAAATGGTGTAATGGTATACAATAAAACATGATAAACATACTATATTGCTGTAAGTTTAATAGATATAATATATATATATAAGAGATAAGAAATGGATAAAAATATAATAAGAAGATGTAGAGGTGAATAAACCAATATAGAATATAAAGATGAGAAAAGGATAAAGATGATTAACAGAAAAATGTGTATAGAAAAATAATAAAAACTTAAAATGAAGAATGATAATGGCAATGTGAAAAAATGTAATAAAAATATAAATAAAAATGAAAATAAGAAATGAAAATAAAAACAATAACCTATGTGATAAAATATGAAAATGGAAATATATATTTCCCAAAGAAGTAAGCACAGACGTATATTAAAAGGGGTTCATTAGGTGATATATATGCACCCAAAGATGATACAGTCATTGGACAAGAACAAAGGGGCTATGAAACACTAAACCAGTGTGCTGGTATCTATGTGTTCATTGAACCCCTTTGGTGACAGATTATCCAGAGTATAAATCCAAAAGGTCTCTCGTAAACATAGCCTCTTGAATCTATCACCTCCAATATGGGACACTGGTATATGTTCAATAACCCTAATGGTTAGAGATGCCGGATCCCTGCCATGACAGATGGAATAATGTCTAGAGAGACAGTGGGCCAAATTTACATTGATGACATTGCGTCTGTGCTCCAGAAACCTCGTACTCATGGGTCGAATGGTCCTCCCTATGTACTGTAGACCACAAGAGCACGAGAGGAGATACACTACATAGGTGGAGAGACAGTTAATCCTACCCTTGACCTCATGCCCTCTCTTGTTAGAGAAAGAACAGAATTTCTCACCGGCAATGAGATGTTTGCATTTAAGACATCTGGTGCGTCCACATGAATAATTGCCGGAGAGACGGTCAGAGGAAACTGAGTCTCCACCAGTAGTGACCCTCAAACGACTGGGCGCCACGATATTTTTGATGTTTCTCGCCTTTTTATATGTGACCGGAATGTATGCAGGTAAAATTGGTCCCAAAAAGGGATCATTCTATGTTTGGAAAAGATGAGATATATCAAGGAGAATACGTAAACTGAAAACTTTAGTATTGGTAGTCCTGTTAGGGACTTTACATCTCTAACAACAATGAGTATTTTTACTTAAATTAATCTATTTATTAATCCAGAGATCCCAGATTTTATGGACATTTTTAACATTGGGTTTCAAGAAGAATGTGAGTCTTCCCATTTACATCACCTTGTTTACTCTTTGAATTACAGTATTTTTTGAGAGTGTTAAATGGTTCTTCCAAGCTGTTGAGATTGAACATCTGGCAGCTGTTAGTAAACCGGAGATTAGTTTACAAAGAGAAAGATTTATTTTTGTTAATCTGGTCAGAACAAATAAGACTGGGTCAGGGGGCATTTTAATCTCTAAGGTTTCTTCTATCAATGCTTATATCATACCTCAGGTAGGAAAAGAATGTGTATCTACAGCACCTATAATATACAATAAAAAGATATAAAAACCGAGCCTGTTGGATAAAGGGATCTTGAAGTGGCTCCAAATACTGTGTTGAAAGCTTAACAAAAGAAAAACATAGTGCATAGCATAATACTGTTTGGTTAAGTGACAAACAAACATACAATACAGATAACAAACAGCTGAGAGTTCAACAGGTGATAATAAAATATATAAACATTTAATAAAAACATACATAGGACATATGAAAAATAATAAAATTATATGAACACTTGAAATAGGTCAGATTGACACACTGCTGCAATGATAAAAATGCCCACTCACCAGATGGATGATAAGGGCAAGCGGTGGATATATCTGAGAGTATCCCCTCTCTATTCCGGTAAGCTGCAGCTGCACAGAAGATCTTCCGTTGGTGAAGGGCTGCACACACCAGCCGGTGTGTGGGCGGAGTGCCTCCCTCGATACACCGGAAGACGTGCAGTTGATCGAGGAACAGCGGCGGCAGATTCACCAAGAACTGAATGATGTTAGTCAATTCACATGAGCAGAATCCACACAATAGTCCGTGGAAGGGGGATACTTTAGATTGATGAGGCAGTAGTGTCAGCGTGACCACCCTACGCATTTCAGAAGCTGCTGCTTCCTTCATCAGGGGTATAATTGATCTGTCCTGAATTGTCCATTATATAGAATGTTCATTAAAAAGAATTAATTTCACCTGTGACGTTCTGCACATGCGCACTAGTGGGTATAGACATTCTGTTATAGCGCTGCAGATGGTGAATAAGACAAACCTCAGCTGATATACAACACAACATAAAAGTGACAACTTTTAGAAGACAACATAAAATAAATGGTGGTCTATACATAACCATTGTGTAATTATATGTGCAATCTAAATGTGCTTTAAAGTGTATATATGTGATAAACACATTATATATATGTAACGGGTATTTCACCCCACCCAATCGCATATATAGTGTGGGTGCAGAGAACATACAGTGTTACCAGGTGTGGTGTGTTACCTGTTGGCTCACAGGAGGGCTGTGCTTCCGCCACGGGGAACCTGGGGTACATACACATAACACAATCTCTGTGATGGCTCCCGCCAGAGGAGGAGTGGTTCCTCGCAGAACAAATATATATATATATATATCACTCCACACACTGTATGTAAAATAACCAATGACTTTACTGTAGCAATACGTATTCATATATAACAGGTGTCCCTCTCTGGAGGAGACACTAACTACTGCATCTCGCAGGACGCTCCCACCTACACCGGGTGATCCCACCCCGTGTCCAATAACCCCACACAATATGTTCCGCACTCTTTAGGTGAGATGATATGTGTGACTGCGCAGCCACTGGTACCGTGTGAGTATAATGTAGGATTGTTGGTGCACTTGAAGAATGATACCTGCCCGGGGCTCCCACCCCGGGTTCCGCAGACTACAACAGGGATTCCAACCGATCCGACGTCGTCCTCCGCACCGCGTTGGGTGAATTCCGGCATGGATAATATCACCTTAGTCTCAGTGTCTTTGGTGGCGTTCTGAGCCCAGAACCCACCTCACAGGGCTGCATGGCTTCAGCACTGTGTCCCTGGCTATCCAAATAGCTAATGGGGCAGTGTCCCTATCTAGGGCCTGTCCCTATAGCACCACAAGCTACACAGTGGCTCAGGACCTGACTGGGACCTAGGGGGCTGCTGGCTTAATGCAGTGGGTCACTGACCCCTGCACTCACCTCCTTCCCCTAGCTTGTCCTGGTCCTGACTGACTGCGTAGCTGCAAACCCGTGAAATGTATCTATCAGCACTCTTCAGTAGAGCTGGATTCTTTCTTTGAACAGCTTGCCGAATGATGCTGATTACTGGATCTTTCATTTGATAGTCCACTAAGTCTTTCCATTTTATGACTTTGTCATGGGTTATGTTCATTCCCTTGGGATCGCAGTAAGCGGCAGGAATAGCCTGCGACTGGCATCCTAACGAATCTGCAACTCGTAGTTCGGAGAAGGCCACTTGATCATTGATGATGGCCACTATGCTACACATTGCTTGCATCCCAGGCCCGGGGATCTCTTCCCATTCATCATCATCGGGAGTAGCATTTAATCCGGGTCGTCATGATAGAGCGTCAGCTCCAATGTTCAAAGGCCCCGGCTTGTACTTCAGAGAGAATCTGTAGTTACATAGGGTTGCCAGCCATCGGTGCCCTGCTGCATCCAACTTGGCGGAAGTATTGATGTACATGAGGGGATTGTTATCCGTCCTTACCTCAAACGTAACACCATAGAGGTAATCATGAAGTTTCTCTGTGATCGCCCATTTGAGAGCCAGGAACTCTAGCTTGTGTACAGGGTATTTCTGTTCACTGGGTGTCAGACTGCGGCTGATGTAGGCTACAGGCCGAAGACCCTCGGGGTGCTTCTGATGCAGGACAGCGCCCAGTCCATTGAGACTGGCATCCACATGCAGAACGTATGGTTGTTCTGGATCAGCATACGCAAGCACTGGTGCTTCAGTCAGGCTTTTCTTCAAGTTCAGGAAGGCCCGTTCACACTCGGGCGTCCACTTATCACCAAACAGTTGACAGGCCGACGTGGCCTTCCTTCCGGTATCTTCGGGGTATATCTTCAGCAGATTGTTCAGGGGTTTAGCTCGACTAGAGTACCCTTCCACGAAGCGACGGTAATACCCACAGAAACCCAGGAATGATCGCAGTTCCGTGACATTCTCGGGACGCGGCCAGTTCACTACCGCTTCCACTTTGGCTGGATCAGTAGCAATTCCTTGAGCAGACACGATGTGTCCCACGTAGGTCACCGAGGTGTGACAAAACCGACACTTGTCGAGGGATAACTTCAATCCTTCTTTTCCAAGACGGTCTATCACCTTCAACAGCCTCTCTTCGTGCTCTTCCAGGGTCTTCCCGAAGACAATGATGTCATCCAGGTAGACAAGACACTCCCGAGGGTTCATGTCCCCGATTGTCTTCTCCATCAGTCGCTGGAAGGTAGCAGGAGCTCCACATATACCTTGGGGAATACAAGTAAATTGGTAGAAGCCCAGGGGGCAGACGAAGGCTGTCTTTTCCTGGTCCTCTTCACTCATAGGTACCTGGTAGTACCCAGATCGTAAGTCGAGAACACTAAACCATTGGCTCCCGGTTAGAGCATTCAGGATTTCTTCAATGCGAGGAAGGTTGTATTGATCGGGTACCGTACGATTATTCAGAGTTCGATAATCGACTCACAATCTTACAGATCCATTCTTCTTCCTTACCACCACTATGGGTGATGCATAAGGACTCCGAGACTCCGTCAATATCCCAGCGGTCTCCATTTCCTTCAGGACGTTCCTTACATCGTCCACATCCCTGGGGGCGATGCGACGAGAGCGTTCACAGAACGGAGTGGCGTCACTCACCATTGTGTGTTGTGCGCTGCGACTGCGGCCCACATCCATCTCGCTGGTGGAAAATACCATCCTTCTTTCATTCAGCTTGACCGTCAAGTCAATCCTTCCACTCAGTTGGCAGTGTCGAGTCTCCGAAGTTGAAGTCCAGATCGACTAACTGCTCACCCACTGCCGCGGCGTTCACCTGGGGCACTATTTCTACCAGGCTGACGGGATATATGCTGCCCAGATTTTGTCCTACATCAATGTCCATCGGAAAGGGAGAGATATTTTGAACATACACGTAGGTTCGTAGAGGAATTCTGGTCGTCCACTCTCTCATTTCAGGTATTACCCTATACCCTCTCTGGGTCTCTTCCTCAGGGGGGCTCTCCAGAGAGAACAGATGATCGGTCTCATCTCGATTCGGATAACAGCACCAGACGGCCATACGTTGCACTCCCCCTGGTAAAATGGTCGTCAGTCCGCGTTGCCGATTGTAGAGGTCCCCGTGACGATCTAAGGCATATACTCTGTTGCACTCCTCTCTCAGTACAGGGTCAAGGAGTGAATTGGCCATTGGCAATTCATTGGTCTCTTTCAGGTAG
This sequence comes from Ascaphus truei, assembly GCF_040206685.1. Taxonomy (NCBI): domain Eukaryota; kingdom Metazoa; phylum Chordata; class Amphibia; order Anura; family Ascaphidae; genus Ascaphus; species Ascaphus truei. The sequence continues at coordinate 363,257,820 of NC_134485.1, forward strand.
GCTCTGATTACGACTCGCACTATATCCGTATTTGTTCCCAAGATGACCGGGTACTGACACTGTCCTTGAGGCTTCGGGCATACCATTGCCTCCACATGCATGGGATGTTTCTTGCCGGTATTCAATTGAAGTATCTACAGTTGAATTCTCACAATCCCATCAATGGGGTAATCTTCATTGCTCAAACCCCTCACCTTCATATGTTCTGCCGACCGCAGGGGACAGTGCTTAAGGTGTTGGTCGTAGAATTGTCGGTATATTATGGTCACTTGGGACCCGGTGTCCAGTAAAGCAGAGGCATAGACTCCTTCTACTACCACACGCACGATGGCAGAGGGGCCTACCTGACAGTAACCATCTCCGGCCGGAGTTCCATCGTCTGGGTTTAGGTCAGTAGGAGCTTCGGGTGGCGCAGGGGTGGCCTCGGATGTCTTGGCTTCTGTGGTCTGTATCCGACAGATCATGGACCTAGCCGGGCTTCCTTTACTGGGCGTTTTCTTTTCTTGGGTGACTCCATCAGGGCACTCTCAGGAGAAATGGCCTTTCTGTCCACAGCCATAGCAGACGATATCTTTAGGATCCAGTCATCTTGGGTAAGTGGGGGAGGATCTCCCCGAAGTCCGGCCTTTCGTTGAGGGCGACTTGGGTGGCTCCTCTTCCTCTTTGACAGGTTTCTTGATCCGGCGAGCGGAGACTCCCGGGATGTCACTCACAGGGGGATCTTTGACCTTGGTGCCTGTATGCAGCTTGGTATAGGCTTCATGCTCTTTGACGATCCCCAAAATGTCCATGAAGGTAGGGGGAGGCCCCTCCATTAGTGAGCACCTGGTCATGATCACTATGTGATGAGTGGGAATGGCCCCTCGGAGGAACTGCTTGCGCCGGTATTCGTCCATCTCTGAGGCTAGGATGAGGCCGCAAGTTCGCAATTTCCACAGGACCAGCTGGATTCGTTGAAGGAAGTCTGACAGATCTTCCTTCTCCTTCTGTCGCAAACCGTAATATTTGAACCACAGCTCACTCTCCTCTTCATCTTTGCCATAGATCCGGACTAACAAGTCTACCATCTGATGAGCAGAGAGATCAGGGTCTTGGTCGCGCTGTGCACTGACCATGGTGGCTGCTGGGGGTCGGAGGCTTTCCAGGATTCTCTGACGGCTGACCGTTTCAGAGCAGGGCCATTCATTGATCACCTTGAGGGTGTGTTCCTTCCAAGACTCGATGCTTTCCTCGCCGGCGGGAACAGGAACCATTCCTGAAAATGCCTTCAACTTCCTGTAATTTTGGGCTTGGGCGGACGTAGTGATCGCTTCCACAAGCTGCGGGAATGTCACTCCTAGCATGGAGCCGCCACTGTCTGAGGAACTTGCAATCCCCACTCCCTGACTGTTAGGGGTTGGGGTGAAGCTGTTCACTAACCGGTTAGGGACCAGGGATATTGGCGGGCTACCCGCCCAGCTGGTGGCCCCTTGCCTAGCATCAGAAGAGAAGGTCACTCGGGGTAGAGATATGTCTGATCTGATGGGAGTACTGGCGGTCTTCCCAACCCGCATGTCTGGTAAGGGAAGTTACGTGACTGGAAACGGTTCCAGGGTAAATTAGAGGGCACCCTTGTGGTAAAGTCTCTGGTAGATACACTACTCGTGGGCCTCTATCAGGGGGTATAGCTTGTTCGGTGGCCAGCAATAGGGTGTTCTCTTGCCGGTCAATGTTGTAGTGCTTGCTGATGAGGCAGGCGCCCGCCAGACCAGGAAATGTCCTTACTGCACTGCAGACAGTAAACATGGATACATCGGCAGGTACCCCGTCTACGGCGACTACGTGTCGCAGGAGCTCCCCTAGCTTTTCGGCCCAGTCGGCCACTTGTTTGGGCGTGAGCGCAGACATGCTGACTGATAGGATACTACGTAACTACTGAGTAGGGCACCCCAGGATTTACTCTCAGCAGGGCCTCCAAATGTAACGGGTATTTCACCCCACCCAAACGCATATATAGTGTGGGTGCGGAGAACATACAGTGTTACCAGGTGTGGTGCGTTACCTGTTGGCTCACAGGAGGGCTGAGCTTCTGCCACGGGGAACCTGGGGTAAATACATATAACACAATCTCATGGTGCAACGCCTTCACCTGCGATGGCTCCCGCCAGAGGAGGAGTGGTTCCTCGCAGAACAAATATATATATATACATCACTCCACACACTGTATGTAAAATAACCAATGACTTTACTGTAGCAATACGTATTCATATATAACAGGTGTCCTCTCTGGAGGAGACACTAACTACTGCATCTCGCAGGACGCTCCCACCTACACCGGGTGATCCCACCCCGTGTCCAATAACCCCACACAATATGTCCCGCACTCTTTAGGTGAGATGATATGTGTGACTGCGCAGCCACTGGTACCGTGTGAGTATAATGTAGGATTGTTGGTGCACTTGAAGAATGATACCTGCCCGGGGCTCCCACCCCAGGTTCCGCAGACTACGACAGGGATTCCGCCCAATCCGACGTCGTCCCCCGCACCGCGTTGGGTGAATTCTGGTGTGGATAATATCACCTTAGTCTCAGTGTCTTTGGTGGGGTTCTGAGCCCAGAACCCACCTCGCAGGGCTGCACGGCTTCAGCGCTGTGTCCCTGGCTATCCAAATAGCTAATGGGGCAGTGTCCCTATCTAGGGCCTGTCCCTATAGCACCACAAGCTACACAGTGGCTCAGGACCTAACTGGGACCTAGGGGGCTGCTGGCCTAATGCAGTGGGTCACTGACCCCTGCACTCACCTCCTTCCCCTAGCTTGTCCTGGTCCTGACTGACTGCGTAGCTGCAAAACCGCGAAATGTATCTATCTGCTGCTGCAGGGTCATCCTCTAGCCCTATTGGTTCCCTGGTGTCATATGGCTCTGTCCCTATGCACCCTGGGGGCTGGCAGTCCTGCCCTGCGCATGCGCAAGCTGTCTGTGGGCCTCCCCAACTATCTGGCTCCTGCGCATGCGCAACAGCATTCACAATGGCGGCGCCCTGATTCCCGAGCCACCGGGACCCTCGCGACGCGACTGCAGCCTTAGCAACGGCCCGATCTCGTCCCCGGCAACCGGCCCGCTCGCGTCCCCGGCAACCGGCCCGATCGCGTCCCCAGCAACCGGCCGCATAAGAGAGAGAGAGGCGCGCTGCTCGCGCACGGCCCCGCACCAACAGGGGACCTGGCTACATCTATTATATATATGTGCATAGTGAATGTATAATTAAAACTGAATACTTGTGTTCAATATAAAGATTTATTTTTGTTAATCTGGTCAGAACAAATAAGACTGGGTCAGGGGGCATTTTAATCTCTAAGGTTCCTTCTATCACTGCTTATATCATACCTCAGGTAGTAACAAAGGAGGGAGAAGGAGTAAGTGGTATGATACCTTTTATTAGACCAACAAGTCGTTGATATGTTACAAGCTTTCAAACCTCTCAAGGTCCTTCATCGGGTATGGCAGAAATGCAGAAACAAAATATTATATACAATGTTTGCAAGAGGGATATCTGGTTACAATGGATGTTGAGAGGAAGTGGGAAATAAGACAAGGTATGAACAGGTAGCCTGGTGTGAAAATGAACAGTAGAGACATACTGCAAAAGGCTTCACTCCATTTAAATGCAAAGGAGGCCTTTACAGTAAGGAGATGGGAGGGAGGAGTGGAATGGAATATACAATACTGTGTATGTGTATAAATATCTATCTATATATAAACCCACTATAACTATTTTAACGTCTGGTTATCTATATAAAGAATGTTACCAGGGAAATATATAAATATGTATGTATGCACACATACAAACTCACATATAATGCGCATATATCTGATCAATCCTTGTTTCAAATTTCTATTTGTAGATCCGATTCCCATTTCCTCATACAGTATAGTTGTGACTGTGAAGGTATTGGTGCCAATTATTGATGATAAAGAAAGGAGACTAGACCTTTTTGGTACATTTTGTTTCCACACAGTTTCTCAAAAGTAGTACGACTTGGATAATCAAGGTTTGGAGAAAAGAGATACAGTATCAAATGCCTATTTTGGAGATATCTAAACGTGGGAGGGATAATTTGGTACACTTATCATGACACTAAGAATTTCTCTTTGGTCAAAATGTTGCCTAAATCGATAATAGTTTTATTTTTTCAAGCATCAAAGGGTGCTTGTTTTCCATCCTGGTTTGAATTTCAGATTGTCAGATAATGTAAACTAGTTTAGATGAAGTTGTGAGTAAGTGAAATTTTGATTTAAGGGGAAAAAAACTCCAACGCACAGCCCTGAACAAAGTAGGTCCCACAAAGCTAATAAAAATATATCAAATGCTTTATTCTTCCATAGTTAAAAAAACAGAGGTAAGTACCCTCCTACGCATTTCGGGCAATCCGTCCTTTATCAAGGAGTCTTTTTTGATTTAACATTATTCCAGATGTTTAAAGTGAAATCAATGATCGGAAATTTCACAACAATTTGTTGACCAAATGTTTTGTTCTTTTCCTGCCAAAGAAGTGTAAGTAAAGAGATTGGTCTATCTTATCAGGATGCTATATCAACCCAGCAATAGAACTTTGGGTTTGAGTGACAACATGTCATTTGTTTTTGGGATTTTGCTTCATTGAGATCATTAGCTACTTTAGTGAGGACAGTCTCCGTTGACTGAGCTATGCAAATGCATGATTGTAAAGGGTCCAGGAGGTGATTGGAATTAAGAAAGTTGATCAAACAAGGTTATACAAGATGTTATAGCAGTTTACCAGCAAAATGCAGGAGGGATACGGGGTGGTAGTTAGTGAGGCACGTAGGGGCAAGGGTGTTGATTTTGAGAATAGGTGTGAAAGGAATGCTTAAAGGAATGAGGGGAGAATGCCAGATGACAGGAAGGAGTTGAATATATGGTTGAGAGTGGGGACTAAGACAGGAGCAAGAGTTCTAATAAGGGGAGGGAGTAAGATCAAGAGGGCATGTGGTAGAGGGAGAAGAGAAAATCAGCTTAGAAACTCTGTAACCGGAGAAAATGAGTCAAAAGTTACACAGTTACATACTAGATGAGGTTGAAAAAAGACATGCGTCCATCAAGTTCAACCTATGCTAAATTTAGACGACAGTTACTTGATCCTATATTTGTACTTACATTACAGTATATTGGTCCAGAGAAAGGCAAAAAAAAAACAGTGAAATATCATCTAATGATCTCATAAGGGGAAATAAATTAATTTCTGACTCCAAATATTGGCAATCAGATTACTCCCTGGATCAACATTATTCCCATGTTTACTTATTTGGTATATCCCTGTACTGTATACGTTTCCTTGCTAGAAAGACGTCCAACCTTTTTTTGAAGATATCTATTGTAAGAGTGGTAGAAATAGAGAGAGATGGGGGAAAGGACAGAAGGAATCCACCTTGCCTTTAAAGTGGTTGGCAAAGGCTTGAGGAGAAGTGAAGGAAGGGAAGTGGGAGAAGGTACATTAGAAGTCAAATACAGTGAAAAGATGATGTGAATTGCGATTTGTGAGTGTTGGTGAGTGAGGAGAAGTATTGAGAAAATAACAGTGTGTTTTATGAATGGGAATAATGGAAGACATAGCTTAGTAGAATGATAATTTCAGTATAATGTACATGATAGACACCTTAAAACTTTTGAAAAAATATTCTACATTATATTACATTGGATTTGTAATGATATTTGTATGGTTTTTTTTTTAAATTTCCTTGGTAAATAAATACTTTAGAGGGGATAACAATTGTTATGAAAACTCTTTTTGGTGGCTGTCAGTCATCAAATCTACAGGTAAAAAAAAGTTCTCTCTGGTCCTTTGTTTGTTAATTAATTATGAAACGATCATTAGTCAGATACTGTAGATAAACATTAAATACTGATACGTCTGAATTTAGTGGACCCTAAGGAAAGTATATGAATATTTAAGGGTGATTCATTCTTACTAAGTTAGCGAGTTACACTGAGCAATTATTTACATGTTTTCACCCCGTTAAGTGATTTGTCCCATTTAATACTGTAGATAGGTTAATTGAAAGAAAGTATTTCTTCACATACTGTAGCAGTAGGTAGCTTAGGTGATAGGACAAAGAATCAAACCATTCACTTCTATACTGTAGTTATGCAGACCAGTGTATTGACAGAGAGATACAAACTTTCCACCTCCTAGACATTTATCAGTTAAGCAGGCAAGTATATGGACATAAAGCATAAGTGATGGGCAGGTCAGGGGATAAGTACACATTTACAAAGCTTTTCCTGTCAATTACAACACCATAGATTAACTCATTTCAAGATTAAGCATTTGGAAGCCACCTCGCTCTTTCAACCTACTGCCCTTTTCACTCCTCGCTTCTTGTGTCTGCCTTTGACCCTGAACTCCCCCAGCTGCCTTGTGTGTTTGCATGAGCCCAGGGCTTGTTGTTCCTTGCCATTCTGCACAGTAATGTTAGTAAGTTTATTGGAAGGTATGAAGGGCAGATATTTGGATTTTCTTTATAGGTCCAAAATTGAAGTAAGACTTGCTCCATCTCCTTCCTATTCTGAAATCCTATGCATTATTTTGCTTTGCTTTAACAGCACAGCATGCAATAGGAATAGGAACGTGTTCTTGTAAGATTCAACTGGATTAAGGAGTGGCTCAGTGTGTAGTCACTGACTCTACAAACAAGGACACTGGAGCCAAAATCCCAGTGCTGGCTCCTTATGATCCTTTGCCTCAGGCACCAAACATAGGTTGCAAGATCATTGGGGCAGGGGCTCTGCCTGTAAAATTCTATCAACAGAGCTGTGCAATGAGCGCTATATTGTTAAGCACTCTGCAACCCATTGGGAGAAAAGCACTATATGAAATAGTTATTAGTCTAAAAATAAATTAAAAAACACACTTGTCTGCGTGCCTCACACTGCTGTTTCAAACATTGTCAAGTTTAACCAATCTGTGTACTACAAATTGTAAAAACATCTAACTGGAGATATGAACTTATTAAGTTGCATGCAGATTTGGGACACAGTTTCACAGGTAAGGTAGCAAAAACTCAAATAAGCAGACCAGCAGGAGTAGTAAACCTTCACTTCTGGGTTGCGGAATAGACACATTGTGTGTCCAAAATGTAACACTAGCCTCTTCTTTTTTTTATAGAACTACACGTTAACACTGTTCCCCTACAAGGCCATTCCTTAATACATTAAGCCCTTCGCTGCCATTGGGGCTTTGCATGCAATACTTTAATGGCCTCACGCAGCAAATTCACTTTTGTTTTTTTAAAGTGAATGTTCTTTGCTGGCACCTTCCTCTACAAAAATTTCGCTGGAACAAATTACCTTTATGGTGACGGAAGTAAAGAAAGAGAAGTGACGCCACTGTACGCAAAAAAGGCAGTCGGCACGCATAACTGGGGGCAAAAGAGGCCGTGCTCAACGCACATGTGCATCACCGCCCCCGGCTCGGGAGCTTGGAAGCAGCAGCAACCCCAATGGAGACCACGAAGACCACACACACACACACACACACACACACACACACACACACACATGCACATGCACACAGACAGGCAGAGAGAGCGAGAGACACACAGACACACAGAGACAGACACACACACTAGGAATTCACAGTTACTATAAATATAGAAGTGCAAATAGTTAAAACAGGCGGGGTGCTGAGCACGGACGTTCTAAGGCGGAGCCCCCACTGGCACTGACCGCGCTCATGCTTGAGAGTGGTGACGTCAACAACTCTTCAAGCATGAGCGTTCTGCTGTCCTGCACTAATTTTAGATCAGGAGCGGGGGTCGTGGCTATGAAGGGAGGAGGCGTGTCACTGTCTGGTGTGTGTATGTGTGTATGTGTGTGTGTTACTTACAATGCCTAGTGACCCAGGGCAGAGTCTCTGCAATAAAACACTTTGTAACACCGGGAGCCTGTGCTTCCACCTCTCTCCGCTCCTCCCTCTCTCCGCTCAGCGCCCCCCCCGCTTCCACCTCTCTCTGCTCAGCCCCCCGCTTCCACCTCTCTCTGCTCAGACCCCCGCCGCTTCCACCTCTCTCTGCTCAGCCCCCCCGCTTCCACCTCTCTCTGCTCAGACTATACTGCCTCTCTATCCCCATTGGTCAGAGCAGGACCCTGCTCTGCAATCGAAAGGCTCTTTCCCTTGTCTCCTCAAGCACCAAGCTTGGGAGAGCATGCGCGCACACGCACAGCGTGAACGTTGGGTGCGATCATTAACTTGTATAGAGGTAAGCGCACCAAGCGCATAGCACGGTCAGCGCCAGCGGGGACTCAGCCTAAGACTACAGCCCCAGTGAGCACGCCTCGCGGCGATCGCGCCCTCCACCCAAGCGATCTGAAGGACTTCAGATAAGTCGCAACAGGGGGCGCGGCCATGACATCATGTGACTGGTTTGCCTTCATTGGCTGAACCGCTGCTGTGACATGGCCATCGCTCAGCCGCCACGCCAAAAGTCAAATATCTTGACTTCTCAAAATCTGGTCGCTCCACTCGCGCTTGGTCATGTGTGCGCACGCACTGACTGGGGCCGGCCCCAACGAGGGCCGTCTCTTGTTTGCGCCACACACGCCGTCGTGCATTCAGCCACGAGCAGCGAGAACGAGGCCTAAGTCAAACTTCTTTGCATTTTTTCACTGAAATTGTGTTTTAATTTTTAATTAAAAACTTCACCATCACAAATACAATTTCTTTGACAAAACAGTGACAAAAGACAAAGAAGTTTCCCTTAAAATGCGCGTGTTCTGCACACACACACTTTTTTTATTCATTGCAAGAATGCCATCTCTATAATATCGGCTTTAATAATATTTCAGAGAATTGTGATTGAATACCATTGATTTGAAGTGCGCTTTCCCCCCACTTGTTCCTTTTGCCACAGAGTGCTACTTTGTAAGCTTTGGTATTAACCAAGTCAGTTACCAGTTGTACAGTAGTTACAGCTCTCTTCTGCCATGGAAGGTGGAATCATGAATAAATTCAGTCATGATGCAAAAGACACAAAACAAACAGAATGACAGATTTAACAGCTGGGAAGCAACACAGGGTTAATAACACATTACAAATCTCCTTTCATTGGTTGTGCTGATAACCAGAAACATCCCAGTTTTAATAGTGACAGCCCTGAGGATGTTCCCGAGGGAGGTCAGGTTTCAGAGCCTTTGGAATTTTGCCTTCCCTTGCAGGTATAACATTCGAAGCAGGGGGCTGATTAAGCAGGGAAGTTATTTCTTATTGTTCAGAGCCCCTGCTACCTCATGCACAGCTAGGCTTGGAATTTGACAAGCATGTGGTGCTTAGCTGCATAGGTTTTCAACTGGCAGAAAAGTACAGAGTGGCAGTTTTTAAGGGAAGTGTATAGATGCCTGGAGCTTGTCAAAGATAGACGTCCGTATTCCTAGTCATCAGAGATTAGCAAGAACCAAAGGAAATACTAGTTTGGTAGTAATTCAGGGTAAAAAACCTATTCGAATACTTTTATAATTTCCTAAAAAGAAAATGTTGGATTTGATGCCTCTAGAATATTATTATAATAATTGTATTAAAGGTAATAAAGAATGTTGTTCTATCGAGAAGAAAAAGAATGGTGCTAAAAGAACTTGTAGCAAATAGTAGAGTGTGTTGTTTTACTCTATAAAAGTGACGCCTGCTGCTGGAGTATATAGAAGGGAATCTTCAATTCCCCTAAATGTACGAATGGAAAAAGAGGGGTTATATATGCTCCTGCGCATGAAATCAAAATGTAGGAAAAGAGGGACTCTAGTTTCAGAGTTCAAGAGAATTCATATGAGACCACACTCTAAATGTGTGCAATACAAATATACTGTAATTGTATTAAAAAGGAAAAAAACTAATAATTCTAAAAAATATAAATATAAATTTCACCAGCTGGGTACAAAGAAATATAAACCAAATGATACTTAACTCATACAACTAAGTTCAAATTAAAAATTGCCTTAATAAAAATAAAAATAAACACTTGTTACTTATAAAAATAGTAACTGATCATACATGTAATGTGTTTGCGTATATAGGATAATATGCTTGGGCTTTGGGTAATGTCCACCCTAGTATGTTGATTGCCTCCACTTGGATAAGTCCAAAAAGGATAAGTTGTGAAAAAATGTATCCCAGTGTTAATGGAAAAAACACTCTGGGTTGTACCTTGTTGTGAGTGGTTGGCGGCACTTTACATTTAAGTATAATGGCTGTGCAGGAGGAAAGAGATGGTAGTTGAAAAGTCACAGGTTTTATGCAGACTTCATACTCTATGATTTTCAGCCCCCTCGGGGTGAGAGGTGTAGGCAGATGTGTACAGGCAAAAAACTGAATGGCCTTCTTCTTAAGGCTTGCACCACTCTTTAGCACACAAAACTTTCTTTTCACTGATGATACAGATAAGGGAGCGTTACCTTCTTATTATGCCTCTCTAACTTCAAGATGTGGTTGTGGCCGAGATCCTGAGGGGTACTTCGACTAACTTGTTGCCTCACTTCCCCCTCCGCTGCTCGGCCAGGATGTAGATTGGAATGAACCCCTGACGAAGCCCTTGGACGGAAGAAACGCGTAGGGTTAATTCTTTTCAAGTATCTGCAACCAGTGGGACAAGTGCTACATGCGGAGGAGTGAAAGGAGGCACTTTCAAAAATCTAGTTGGCGCCAACACCGGATGAACAGCTGTGGCGGGAGACACGAGAGGTGAGGACGCAGACAGCACACGCATACGTGAGACGTGGAAACAGCAGACGCGGGAGCTGCAGATGCACTCCAGCACCACAGAGGAGACTTTGCTAAGTAAGGCTAAGTCCCCGCTGGCACTGAGCGCGCTCATGCTTGAAGAGCGCTACAAGCATGAGCGCCGGGTGTCCGGCTTGTACGCAAGCGGGGGAGGGGGGGGCATTGCGGGTAGTTCAGCATGCGGGAAAGTATAGATTTTTGTTTTGCTAAGCGCCAATCGCGGCTGAGCGAGTGTGTACGCGCACAAGCGCCGCTTGCATCGTGTGAGCGGCGACTTACATATATCTATATATAGAACAGGAATACCCGGGCGCTACCTATAACTGAATGTAAAATAAGGGTGTGAATAACAACAACCTTGATAGTGGGCAAGGTCTCCCTCTGTTGCTTTTCCTCCTGTGACTCTAATGACCCCAAAGGAGGACCTACCCAGGATCCTTCAAAGTAAAGGAGACAAGAGAAAGGAATGGGGGAGCACTGGTGGAATATTAGAGTAAGGTACAATTTGGTTCAGGTGTGTGGGACTCTGAAACACTCAAAGTGGATTTCTTAAATCTAAAATAGTTTTAAACACTCACACGGCCTTGTGCAAATTGCCCAGACGAGAAGCAGAGATCGAATCCAGAAGTGAGGACGTAAAAGATACCTTGATGCGCAAGATTTTGCACAAGGCCGTGTGAGTGTTTAAAACTATTTTAGATTTAAGAAATCCACTTTGAGTGTTTCAGAGTCCCACACACCTGAACCAAATTGTACCTTACTCTAATATTCCACCAGTGCTCCCCCATTCCTTTCTCATATATCTATATATGTAAGTCTCTTCCGCAAGCGCCGCCCGCTCAGCCTGATCAGCGCTAGCGGGGACTTAGCCTTTAAAGGCACCCAAAGACCTATTTAAAATAAATGGGCCATAATGGGCCTTAGGCACATTCTATAGTGCTGGGCGCGTGCTACGCCGTGCGCGCGCGGAATTTCAGTTAGCTGACATCAGTCAGCCTTTCTATACAAGGGCCGCCCGCGCGCACAACAGGGAGAGGGGAGCCGACAGACAGCGGTGAAGATGAAGAAATTCATCTTTTCGCGCCGCTACCTGTGCTCAAATGTATGTATGTGTGTGTATATGTGTGTATGCATGGATATGTGTGTGTATGCATGGATGTGTGTGTGTGTGCGTGTGCGTGTGCGTGTGCGTGTGCGTGTGCGTGTGCGTGTGCGTGTGCGTGTGCGTGTGCGTGCGTGCGTGTGTGTGTGTGTAAAAAATATTTATTAAACTTTTTTTTTTCTTTAAAAAATCTATCTAGGACTTACTTTCACTCACACACCCCATGCACACACATATACTCACACATATACACACACATATATACACACATATATACACTAACCTGCAGCTCCCGGCTCTATATACATGAAAAGCATGCGGCACGTGCACGAGCGTTCGCATTGGGAACGCGCGGCCGCATGCTTTATAGAACAGCCCTTATTCTCTGGCACTACTTTGTCCCTTTGTCTCTATAGGGATACAACAAATAAATGGAACAGTAGGATATAAACATATCTTTTATGATATTTGTTGACACTGACTGAGCCGTTTAGCAAAACAATTATAGGAATAGTTTATACCATTAGACTGGACATTAAAGTTTTAAGAAGGTATGGTTAATGTGCCCAGAAAGCGTCATCATCACACCCAGTATGTGTCTCTCCTTTTGTTCCTCCCTCTTGCAGCTCATGACTAAGAGCGATCGGAATCCTCACAGCAGCCAGTCTCCAAAGAGGCAAACAAACAGAAGAGAGAGAAATGCACACACTCAGGTCAGTCAAAATAGGTATTTAAAAAAAATATCCACATGTACAATAAAATAAACAAACAAGAGGACTCCACGTGATCATTTACAATAGTCTTATGGCCAAGAAGGGGGGCAGCCTCTGGTGATACAGAAAGCAACTGTCACAGTCCTATTGCCAGCACCCTCGCTCAACTACATACAAAGTTGAGAACGGACATTACATCTGCATACATCCTGCATTTATGGACCCACCTTTGTAGTTGACCAAGGATGTTGCCACCTCTTGGGCGACTGAGTTGCTTTCTTTATCACCCACGTATTAAATAAGTTATGATGGGTAAAAAAGTGACTGGCTTTTTTGCATGGTGTTTGCACAAAGCATATATTCGAAATGCGGTGGATAGATGCTTAATGTAATTATTTCCACTATACCTAATACACACCACTTTAAGGTTGAGAGGCATTTCGAATATGCTTTGTACATACACCATGCAAATTACACCTGGCAATCCATTTGCTGTGACATCTGCATCCCACATGCTATATTATATTCTGGATACTTGATGTTCCCCTATATCAACATCATGACTCCCAATACTTACCAGCGGACTCTGAAATATCCACTGATCAACAATTGTTACTCCTCCTACCCTGAAGAAGCAGCGTAGCATCTACGCGAAACGCTTGATCGCCGTCGGTTTTAGATGACATCCTTACGTTGGGGGTGGGGATGGCTGCACATGTGTACTCACACATCCGGATGCACGGGTTGTATATCGGTTGATATTATATTTATATACAAATGCAGTCATGAGTATAAGAACTCTTGCCTTTTAAATTCTGGGGCAGTCTCACAGTAAATGCTGCAACATTTCTGTGAGATTCTTAATGGCCCATCGTATTAACACAGCGGGGGATCCCTGCAGCTCCATTCAGTTTGAATGTTACTGCAGGGACCCCCTGCTGTGTTAAGCCGATGGGCCATTAAGTATCTCACAGAAATGTTGAGGCATTTACTCTGAGACTGCCCCAGAGTTTCTAAGGCAAGTGATATAATACTGGTGGCTGCATCTGTACTATCTTTGAGCTGTAGCTGTTAATGCTAATAACTGGAAAGGAGAAGCTTTATTTGCTATTATCCCGTCTGCTTACCCGTGAGACGCCAGTAAACCCTCCAAACACCATACTGCATACAGTATACTGTATACTGCACAACCGTGGATCCTTATTTCACTATAGCTGTATTTCAGACCACATATTCTGAGGACTCTATTGATACATTTAGATCTGTGTAATGTTAATAGTTATGCTATTAGATACATTTAAGCATACTTTGCAGTTGGTTACCTTGTGAAGGGGTTTTATTTGGATACATTGTTGCTACATTTATTATATATTGTTTTTTCACCAATTGCAACCCATTGAACTTATGTGAAATCTTTCTGATTAGTGGGAATACCCTTTGCAGGATGTCTAATAACAGTGAATACAATTTAGTGATTAGTACTGTATGTCATAAGGTAAGTATGTTCCCCTTTGAACTTTGTACAACATATCCTGTTCAGGTTCACCATGGGAACGCACAGCAATACAAGAACATACTGACCTTATGACAAGACTCCCCTAATGAAGTTGTCTTGCAACGGAACGCGCTGGGAAAATAATTACGCATCTGGCAGTGTCACGCACGCGCACCAGGCAGGAGAAGGGAGGAGCTCTGTATTTGAGTAGAGGAGCATACATGAGAAACCGCCGTACATGCTGCAAAAGACACAGTCTAACTGTTATTGTTTTAGCTAATCCTGTAAGGGACCATTCTATAGCTATATATCCTACTTTATATCCTATTATATACTATCACAGTATACTTTTGAGCTCTACTTCTCATTGGCCGCGCACTCATACAGTACCTGAGATAGAGAACCATATCTAATAAGTAGTCTTCTGCCATGAGACACTATATGGCATGAGAAGACACCTTACATTTATTTGAATTAGCTGTAATGTATTCCAGCACTGAAGGTGGCTTATGGCAAAACACTGCTTAGTGTATATATAACCCACTGTCTTTAGCCTTTATAAGATTAGAAGTACTAATCAAGGTCACCAGGTCACATTGTTATAGTACTATTTCCCTGCATCTGCTTTATTTGCTGCGCTTCACCTTGTTTTTTTTTTTTTTTTCAACCAAAAATTTTTTTATTGAGTGCATGGTACAATAATCACATTTTCTTCCAACCCATTATCGTATACAAAGGTATCCATAACAACTCTTTTATAAGTAAATTCACAAAAGACAGACTGGGGTTACAAACAGACCAACAAGACCTACAGACAGACTACACCTGGGAGGAGGTAGGGAGGGGGGGGGGAAGGGGGGAGGGGGGAGGAGGCTGCCACAGCACGATTTCGACTCCTCTGGACTTATCATAGAGGCTATGGTTCTCGTTGAGGTCTGGATTTCTTGAGTTTAGTAGGCTTTTGGTCCCAAAGGGCTCGCAGTAACAGTAGTCATAATGTAGGCTTCTGATCTCTTCTGTTGTGTTTTGACCTATGCTTATCTTTTTCTTTGCCTAGTCTAGTGAACCCCTAATCTTGTCAAGAATCTAAGGCCGTCTGTTCACTACACTTCATCCAAGGAGAACGCGTCCGCATCTATTAAAGCAGTATGTTGGAGGCGCTGACCCCTGGGATATCGTTCAGGTCTAGCCATGGTGACCATACTTTGAGAAAATTTGTGCCGGTGTCGTTAACTAGACTCATTAACTGTTCCATCCGGCAAACGTGCCAAATTCGGTTTCTGATTTTTGGGATGTTTGGTAGATCCTGTTGCTTCCACAATGCTGCGATTACGCACCTCAGGGCAGTTGCAAAATGTGCAATTAATTTGTGCTTCGACCTGTTTAGCCCCGGAGTGTCTCTGACCAGCAGAAACAACCAGGGGTCCAAAGGGATCGTGCAGTCGAGAATTCTCTGAAGCCAATTTCTGAGTTCCTCCCAGATTGGGAGTACTTTGGTGCAGCCCCACAGCATGTGTAGCAAGTTTGCCTGCTCCCCACATTGTTTAGGGCACAATGGGGGGTAACCTTTAACAAACTTTGACAATCGTGTTGGGGTCAGATACCACCTCATCAGGACTTTATACGCATTCTCCTTTAATGTCGTGCAAATCGAGCTCTTAGCTGCCGCCAGGCTGATTTGATCCCAGTCTGTGTCCTCTAATATGTCTCCTAGGTCTCTCTCCCATCTGTTCCTATATTTTAACGTCACGTCAGCGTCAGGAGTCGGACAGACTACCGCTTTATACATTGTAGAGATAAGTCCCTGGGTTCCTGTTCCAGTAGAACAGAGCTGTTCGAAATTGGTGCGTTTAGCGCGGTTTGGGAATTTATCATAGAAAGCTCTTAGCTGGAGGTATCTAAAGAATTCTGAATTTGGCATCGATTTTTCCGACTTAATTTGTTCAAACGGTTTGATAGATATCCTACCCTCCAGGTGTCGAAGGCGAGTGTAGCCCTTCTGTGTCCATATAATAAAATCTTTCCTCTGCAGGCCCGGAGCGAAATCAGGGTTTCCCAAAATTGGGGTCATCAAGGAGTGTTTTCTCATCAAAACATGCTTATATTTGCTTTTGTCCCATACTGCCAAAGAGCTGACAACTGCGGGGAGCGGATTTATGAAGTCTCTGCGGACTGAATTTGGGAGCCAGATCAGGTCCCGCAGTACCACCGGGGCACAGCAGGCCACCTCCAGTTCCACCCATCGCCTTCGTATGGGATGGGTGTGCCACTGGATGATTTGAGTTAATTGGGCCGCTCTATAGTACGACAGTAGGCAAGGTACCGCTAGCCCTCCTTTTGTAGTGGGCCTAATTAGTATGCTAGTTTTGATGCGAGGGGTTTTATTACCCCAGATAAATTTCACCATTGCGGACTGTAACCGAAGGATCTCTTCCCTGATTATAGGGACCGGAAGAGTCTGAAATAGGTACAGAATTCTGGGAAGGAGATTCATTTTTAGAGATTGAATCCTACCAATCCAGGATATGTTGTACCCTGCCCATTTCCGGAGATCGTCCTTCAGTGTCCGAATCAGTCTGGGGTAATTTGCTTTATATAGGGTGTCTGATTGGTTTGTGATATTTATTCCTAGATACTTTATGCAGGAGGTTTGCCATTTGAATTCAAAATTTACCGTGATCAATTTCTCAGTGGCTTTAGGTAAATTGATATTTAGGGCTTCTGATTTTGCCTGATTAATTTTAAACCCCGATATCGTGTTGAATTCCCTTAAAATTTGGAAAACGTTCGGCAGAGAGGTGAGGGGCTGTGATAGTGTGAGTATCACGTCATCAGCATACAGGGCCACCTTATGTAGCTGGTCACTGATTTGGATGCCTGTTATATTTGGACTGAGACGGATGTGCGCCGCTAGGGGTTCAATACAGAGCGCAAAAAGGAGGGGTGACAGAGGACAGCCCTGTCTGGTGCCGCTCTTTATCTGGAATTCTTCCGAGGGGAAGCCCTGGTGTCTGACCTTCGCCGTCGGTCCCTGATACAGAGCGAGAATTGCCTCTATCATTCTCCCTCCCAGCTCGAACGCCCCAAGCGTCTCCCTCAAGTAGGGCCAGTCAATTCTGTCGAACGCTTTTTCAGCATCTAAACTAAGCACCATAGACGGGATACGTTTTTTCTGTGCCAGATCAATTAAGTCAATAATCCGTCTGGTGTTATCAGCTGCTTGTCGACCACATATGAACCCCACTTGATCGGGATGGACCAACTTGGACAACACCTGGTTAAGGCGATTAGCTAACAGTTTCGAGAAGATTTTTGTGTCAGAGTTTATTAACGAGATGGGCCTGTAGCTTTTACAGTCCGCTGGGTCTTTTCCCTGTTTGTGGATT
This sequence comes from Ascaphus truei, assembly GCF_040206685.1. Lineage (NCBI taxonomy): Eukaryota > Metazoa > Chordata > Amphibia > Anura > Ascaphidae > Ascaphus > Ascaphus truei. The sequence goes on from NC_134485.1 coordinate 363,275,279, forward strand.
ACTGAGATAGACGCCTGGAGCATCGAGCCCGGGATGGGGGCACCATCCAAGAAGGAATTACAAAGTTTTAGTAAATGAGGAGCTAATATTTTACGGAATTTTTTATAATAGAGATTGGAAAAGCCGTCTGGGCCTGGGGCTTTGGCTGCTTTCAATGACTTCATTACCTCCATGAGTTCCTCGATAGTAAAATCAGCCTGTAGTGCGTCCCTCTCTTCTCTGGTTACTGTAGGCAGTTGTGCCTCGGCCAAGAACGTCTTTAGCCGTGCTTTTGTGGTTGGCGTGTGTGCCACCTTCGCCCCATCGTATAGGGTCTCATAATATTTTTTAAATTCATTGACTATTTTTTTTGGGTCAGAGGTCAGATCCCCTTGTTCTGTTCGAATTGTCTGAATTTGGGAGATTTGGTTTTTGTCTCTTAGTTTGTTGAAATAAAACCAGAGACATAACATAAAACACAGACAAAGCTCAGTTTTTAGCACATCTAGTGAGACTCATACACGGTACAGTGCCTAAATATATATGGATAAATATCTAATACTGCTGCGGCACAGTTTATTCGAGCATTTGCCCGTTCTGTGCCGCAGCAGTAGCCTGGCGCGCGCCCGAGTGTGACGGGCGCGCGCCGAAGCAGCGGAAGAGCGCCCTCCGATCGGGGCGCTCTCCCTCCCGCTGCCGGGTCCGCCGGGTCCCCCGGAACCCCCTGCCGCTGTCCCGCGATCGCGGGACACCAGGGCTCCCTCGGGGAGCCCCTGGACGCGCGTGCAGGGGGCGCACGCTCCCGAAGACGCGTGACCGCGCGTCTATGACGCGCGGCACGCCGAGGGGCGGCCACTAGCAAGCCGGGAAATCTCCCGGCTTGCGGATCTGGCCGCAGTGCAATTAAATGTGTCGCCAGTGTAAGTAAATGGTCTTTTAGTTTGACATTTTTGGCCAAAATTGTTGTAAGCCCCCGAGCCAACGCCAAGGCAGACCACATATCAGGGGTCCCTAACGCTAATATAAATTCTTAATAACCTGTTTAATAACAGGAAGAATGATTTATAGTAAATCTGTCAATATTAGCTGCAAAGTCCTGTCTGACTGAAGCTTTTATTAACCTGTACATTACCAGGAAAAGCACCCTGTATTAGAGATGTCACAGCCAAACTGCAAGCAGGCAAGTTCCCCTGAGTGGAAGATGCTATGGAGTGAGCCCATAACCATTTAAATGTGGGAGGGGGTGAGCTTAAATTAAGTAGGAGGTTGCCAACCTCCAATCAGCCATGACTAGCTGGACAAGAATTGTAAAACATACTGGACACCTAACAAGCTCCTATTAAACCCCCAAAATACCCACAACATATATATAAGCATATGAGTGTCAGAGGAGTGCTACTGAGCATGGCAATATGCATTAAAACCAGAGACATAACATAAAACACAGACAAAGCTCAGTTTTTATCACATCTAGTGAGACTCATACACGGTACAGTGCCTAAATATATATGGATAAATATCTAATAAGTAAATGGTCTTTTAGTTTGACATTTTTGGCCAAAATTGTTGTAAGCCCCTGAGCCAACGCCAAGGCAGACCACATATCAGGGGTCCCTAACGCTAATATAAATTCTTAATAACCTGTTTAATAACAGGAAGAATGATTTATAGTAAATCTGTCAATATTAGCTGCAAAGTTCTGTCTGACTGAAGCTTTTATTAACCTGTACATTACCAGGAAAAGCACTCTGTATTAGAGATGTCACAGCCAAACTGCAAGCAGGCAAGTTCCCCTGAGTGGAAGATGCTATGGAGTGAGCCCATAACCATTTAAATGTGGGAGGGGGTGAGCTTAAATTAAGTAGGAGGTTGCCAACCTCCAATCAGCCATGACTAGCTGGACAAGAATTGTAAAACATACTGGACACCTAACAAGCTCCTATTAAACCCCCAAAATACCCCCACATATATATAAGCATATGAGTGTCAGAGGAGTGCTACTGAGCATGGCAATATGCATTAAAACCAGAGACATAACATAAAACACAGACAAAGCTCAGTTTTTAGCACATCTAGTGAGACTCATACACGGTACAGTGCCTAAATATATATGGATAAATATCTAATAAGTAAATGGTCTTTTAGTTTGACATTTTTGGCCAAAATTGTTGTAAGCCCCTGAGCCAACGCCAAGGCAGACCACATATCAGGGGTCCCTAACGCTAATATAAATTCTTAATAACCTGTTTAATAACAGGAAGAATGATTTATAGTAAATCTGTCAATCTGTTGGGGGTTTAATAGGAGCTTGTTAGGTGTCCAGTATGTCTTAGTTTGTTGGCAAGTAGGGTATCTGGCCTGTTTGCTTTCTCAAAATATTTCCGCTTAGTCCATGTCAGCTCTTTCTCAGCACGGGAGGTTAACAAAATATTCAGTTTGGTTTTAGTGTCTAGCAACTCCTTAAGGGTCATTGCGTCTTTATTCTTTTTATGTCGAGTCGAGAGGACTGCCAATTCTGCTTGCAACTGATTGATTTTTTTGTCCTTCTCCCTCTTTCACCTGCTTGCAATCCTCATGAGCTCTCCTCTCAGAGTCGCCTTATGGGCCTCCCATAAAGTAGCCTGCGATGTCACACTTCCTAAGTTCTCCTGAAAATATTCCCTGATTTTATCCCCTACGTTTTGTGCAATTGCGGGGATTTTTAGCAATACTTCGTTGAGCTTCCAGTTCGCTCCTGGTCTGTCCAGAATAAAATCAGTGCACCGCAGCTCAATCGGTGCATGATCTGACCACGAAATATCGTGGATGCCCGAGTGGGAGATCTGTGGAACCATTCTACTGGATACAAACAGGTAGTCTATCCGACTGTAGCGGTCATGGGGGTGGGAGTAGAATGTAAACCCTTTCTCTTGTCTATGTTGTTCTCGCCAAATGTCAAGTAGATTATTGGTGCGCAGCCCTCTATTCCACGCTTGTCTTATCTTGGAGCTATTTTTTCCGCTTGGGGTGCATCTATCCAGTATATGATCTAGAGTTTGGTTGAAGTCGCCCCCCAGTATTACACAGCCCTGTGCTAACCTCTGAAGTATGGCGAAGAATCTCTCAAGAAAAGCTTCCGTGCCTTCGCTCGGAGCATAGACGTTTGCCAGCGTGATTGGTTGACCTCTTATTTCGCCGCTTACAATGAGAAATCGGCCGTTGTAGTCTCTTTTAATGGTCTTAATCGTCAAGGGCAAACGGTCATGCACCAGGATGGCTACCCCTCTCTTTTTTTGTGTGGCTGAGCCCTCTCTTTTTTTGTGTGGCTGAGGCTGAGAACCAATTCTTAAACCTATAATCTATAAATTTTGGTGAACTAGATTTAGAAAAGTGAGTTTCCTGCAGGAGGATGATGTCAGGGTCTGATTTTTTATAGTCCGTCATAGCTAGTCTGCGTTTCCCTGGGTTGTTAAAGCCTTTGACATTATGTGATATGATAGTAATCCCTTTATTCATGATTGCAGTTCCAAACCTTCACTCCTATGTTAGCGACCATCTGAGCCTCTGGTGTCCGTGATGAGGATGCCGGGTGATCCTGTGGTTGGGTCCGTCTGGCAGCGTGCTGGAGCCTTGGGATGGGAATACAGAGGAGAGCACACTGGGGAAACATAAACAAACATATTTCAACATTTATTTCAACACATAATAACTGTCCGGGGAATGGGCGGGAACTAGCCCCCCCATTCTCCATCGTTGCCCTCTTCAGGCGTACAGCCTGGACGGAGTTCGGGATGGCCCTCCTTCCCCCTCTCCCGTCCTTCGTGGCTGGCCTAAATGGGACTTTCATGGGCCCCTCCTGGGTCTTCTCACCCATGCCCATGTGGAGACTCACTCACAAAGCCTTTGCGGGGGACAGCATCCCTCCCCCCCTCCCTTGCTTGTGCAGCGGAATATTGTAACGGCAATGCTGTGTAACTTAAGTTGATAACTATAAGATCAACTCCGAACTCTTTATTATTTTTTTTTTTTTTTTATAAGAGTAATGTATACAGTGTAGGGAATAACTTGTAGGAAATAACTTCTTGCCCCTGCTCGCTAGACTCTCTTGTGTGTTACCTGTCTGACTCAGTGTCTGTGCAGCGTTTCAGCTAACTGTTGCCCTGGGAAGCTATGTGTGTGGTGAAAGGGTTGTTGTTATGCTGAAACTCTCTGGTACTCTATTTGTGGGCCCTGAGCGAACCCTCTTGCTGTGTCTGGAGTCGCCCTGCTGATTGCCTGCCTCTATCTAGTTCGTAGAGATAAGTCCCAGCCTCCCCCCTCTCTCCTGTTGCCCGGGTGGGTCTCCCCTCTCATGTCTTAACTTTCGCCTGGCCAGCTTAGTTGCTATCCGCTCTGTTTGCGGTTTATTGCGCCTTCCGCCATGTTCTTTTTAGTGGGGCTGTGTGCGCCGGTCGCCTTCCGCCGGTTGTTCCCTTCCGGCGCCGAGTGGTGACGCTCTCTGTCCCTCTGTTCTGTTTGCCTCCTCCAAGATGGCGTCTGGACCATTTCCGGCAACGTGCTTCCGGCGGCCGCCATTTTCCCTCGGCCAGCCCGCGAAGAAGGACGTCTCCTCACCTGCTCCCGCGTCAGGAACTCCTCCACTTCCGCAACGAAGCCATGCGGTGAGACGCTTGCTGCGACGCCATTCTTGGCGGCTTGCGTTCCACCTCGGATCGCCATTTTCAGCTACAGGTAGGAGTTTGATTTTACTTTTTCAGGTGGCCAGGATAGTCCTTTTACTAGTATTTACAGCAGGGTGATGACTTGAGCAGGTCTTGTGGCTAGCTCTTTGGCAGATAAACTGGTGGGCAAACCGTAACCCCCATTATTAAACTGGAACTATGTTCAACTTTAAGTAGGTATTTTCCTCAGGGTATTGCGGGATTCATCGGGCCTCAGGGGATTTTGGAGGCCTTACGGTGCTCCATTCTGGATCCTCTCGCACCTCTCGCCTAGGACTTTGCATCGGGCCCTCCTTCAGCCCCAGTTTGTTTAAGAATTCCTCGCTTTCCCCTGGGTCCTTGATTGTTATGGCCTTTCCGTTCCGTAGGACCATCAGGCCGAACGGAAAGGTCCACCGGTATCGCACTGCCCGGTCCCTCAGCACTTTAGTAACCGGGTGTAGTGTTCTTCTTCGTGCGAGGGTGATCGGTGATAAGTCCTGGAATAGTTGTATTGTGGTTCCCTCGAACCGGCATGCCCCTTCCGCTCTTGTGCATTTGAAGATAGCTTCTCGGGTTTTGAAATAATGCAGCCTAGCTATAATATCTCGCGGTTGTTCCATCGCGGCTGGGCGGCTTCTTAGGGCTCTATGGCAGCGGTCCATGGCCCTTTCTGTGGCAGGGATGTCAGGCAGCAGTGTTTCTAGCCACCTGGTTATATATTCTTCAGCATCCGTGACCGACTCTGGGACCCCACGTACCCTGATGTTGTTTCTTCGGTCTCTGTTGTCGGCATCTTCTTGCCTGTCTAATATCTCTGCAATCTGGGCTTGCATGTGTGTGGTTTTTTTTTCTGTCTTTTTAATTTGTTTGGATGCGGCCGCCATCTTTTCTTCTAGGGCCCCTGTTCTCTCTCCCAGCCCCTGGACCTCCTTCTTCATATCTTCGAGCCCCACGTAAATCATGGTCTTCATGTCTTGATATAACCTATCAAAGTCACATATTCTAACCGGCATCTGGGTGGGCTCATGCGGGGGGTCCTCGTCCCTCTCCGAATCGGATCCCGCTGCAGATTCTGGCGGCCTTGTTGCGGCAGCGCCTCGTGGGGTAGAGCGACCCAGGTATCTTCGTAAATCACCTTCTTTCTTCTTTTTGGCTGTTAGGGGTGCCATCACGGGAGTATCCACTGCCCTATTACTCTTTTTTTCCCCGATTTTCCTCGGTGATTATTGCCGTTTTTTTAGTGTTTAGGGAGGTGGGGGATGGAGCTCTGACTTTATGCTACCATCCGCTCCAGCCTCGCGCATGCGCCTCGCTTCACCTTGTTTTTACGTGTGTGTGTGTGTGTGTGTGTGTGTGTGTGTGTGTGTGTGTGTGTCAGAAAACCTGTGTTTTATTTAATCTCACCTGGCCTCAGTAACTTAAAACCCTCAATACATATGTAGCCCTGTGTAGTTTTGGGGGTTACATGCCTTTCTCCTCCTGTGCAATAATCCCTGATAAGGGCAGGTTTGCCAGGAGTAATCATGGAGTTTGCCCTCACACTCCTGTGCTGTGTAATATCTAGTGAAGGAAGTGACATCAGGCTCTGTGTCCACTTACAGTGACACAGGGGTGGTGCCTACTGAATGTATTTAATATGCAGCACATCCTGTATTTAGTTAGTGTCTCAACCACCTGAGTGAGACTGGTCTGACCCAGCAAACTGTCAAGGCTTTGGCAGCTTTTGAGGTGTGGGCAGGCTATTCCCCTTACTCCATCAGGGAGTAAGGGAAGAGCAAGGACAGCTTCTAGGGCCCTGACTAGGAGTGGTGCCCAGGGACTTCCTTTGGGTTGGCAACCTGAGATGCCAGGTATGACGTATCTATGTTTATACCCATGTTGAAAGGGGAATGTATATAACCTAAGAATAGGTATATCCTATTTCCTTAAATGATTATCCAGGAAGGACATTAACCCCTTCGGTATAAAACTTAGTTGTTTGGCTTAGGAGGAGCCAGGTAATATTTGTGTACAGCCACACCTTCCACGAGTGTTTTAATTACACTTTATTTTATGCCCTGTATCAATATCTATTATGTGATTAAAATTGTATTATTTTCTCATTCTTTGCATATGAATGGGATATCTGTTTGGATTATACATTGTCTAAACCATCTGTGCCCCCCAAGAATGCTTTACCAGGGATTCTTTCCCGGGTGTTACTTTGTAATAACCGGACCTTGTATATATAGTCACACAGATGTAACCTGTATATATATATAGTCACATATATACACAGATGTAACCTGTTTAACAGTCCCTGCAACTATTGCGTTCTGTCATTGTCCTGTGATCAGTGTGCTGCAGGCTTGCTAATAATGTAAGTTATTAAACAAGATCTACTAGAAGAGCAACACTGGACTGAAAACAGGCTCCATCTGTAGGAGAACGAATTACTATCAACTGTAGACATAAAAAGTCTTGTAGCCTTAGTATCACCCTCAATGGCCTTCATCAGAGACACAGTACTACTTTTCATCAGCGATACAATACTACTTTACATCAGTGTTTCTCAGCCAGACCAGAATTTAGGAATAGTCGGGGAATTACTCAACAAACATGTATTCACTCATCCTATATGAGCCATGTGTGATTGGTATTTTGTTATTTTAAAAGCTTTGTCTGGCTGGGTTGTGGGCGGCACCCAAGGAGAGGGCTGGGAAACACTGCAGGAACGTGAGCAGTAACCCAGGTTGTGCAGCTTGATCCACAGACCCCTGAACCTAGTCCAGAGGGCTTCATGCAAATCTCCTGCTAAAGGGGAAGAAAAAGTCAGATGTTGCAAGTGTGTTTTTCCAGCATGGAAATCTAAAAACCAGCTCAGGCGGACTGTAAACATCCCAGCAATTAATATAGTATGTGATACAATATTACCTGATTTTGTTGTTTTACAGGGCCTCCCTTTTAGTCATTTATTTGTTGATTGGAATGCAGAAAATTATGTTTTTGTATATTCTGCATGGAAAAAAAGCTCTGCAAGTATCATACAATAAAACATTAAAATACCATTAATACTGATATGAGATACAATTCCCCTGTACTGAATATTTGTTTCATGTTCTTCCTTTGAAAAAAGAGAACTGTCAACTTTCTTTCATACTCAAAAGACCACGTTTGATCAAAGAAAACATCTACATTTTTGACACTTAAATACAATCTGCTGGTCTTTTGCATACAGAAGGATATAAATAAATATGTTAAAGTCGCATTTTACAGTATCTGCAAGAGTGAAAAAAATATTTTCTAAAAAAAAAATATATATCTACACTGAACAATATTTAGAATCTTTCGTTTATCTGATTAAATTAGATCCAGTATCCTTAACATTTTGGTTAAAATATTTGAAAGGGATTTAAAATATATCTCTTGTTTTTCCTCCTTTGAGGTTCACACTGTCCAGACCTTCTCTCCTCTCCCTGTCCACGTGGTGGTCATCTATCGTCCACCATCCTCTACACATACCCCTTCTGTCTTTCTCACTTTGAATGCTCGCTCTCTTTCTTTCTCTCCTCAGACTCCCCTGTTCTTCTCCTTGTGGACTTCAATTGCCACATTGATGACCCCGCTCGCCCTTGGGCTGCCCGCTTTCTCGCTCTAACCTCTTCTTTTGGCCTTCAACAGTGGACTGCAACCAGCTCCCACAAGGATGGCCACTACCTAGACCTGGTTTTCACTAAAAACTTTTCTCTATCTGATTTCACCATTTCCCCCTTTCCTCTCTCTTATCATCACCTCATCTCATTCTCTCTCTCACTTCTCCACCTCCATCTACCCCTTGGTTCTGCAGAAACCTGCACTCTATTACCCTACCAACCTTTGAGTCCATTTTACGCTCCTCCCTCTTCTCTCTCACCTCTTCTACAGGCCCTGACAACCTGGTCAGGAACTACAACTCTGCCTTATCTTCCTCTCTTGATCTACATGTCCCGCTTTCTCTCTGCTGTCCTCGCCCTTATAATCCCAGACCCTGGCTAAATTCCCACAAGTGCATGCTGCGTTCCACTGAACGCCTCTGGAGGAAATCTCCCACTCTCGCAAACTTCCTTCATTACAAATTTATGCTATCCTGTTTCAACTCTGTCCCCTCTCAAGCTAAACAAACCATTCTTTTCGTCACTAATCAACACGCTTCCCTCTTCCCTATCCCATCGTACTTTCAGTGTCTCTTCTGCTAACAACTCCTCCTCCTCTATTGATCTCTCTGTGGGGGTACCCCAGGGCTCTGTCCTGAGACCTCTTCTATTTTCTCTGTACACACTCTGTCTAGGTGACCTAATAACATCTCTTGGGTTTAAATATCACCTCTATGCTGACGACACACAAATTTTCTTTTCCACCCCCGAACTTACACCTGCTGTACAAACCAAAGTTTCTGAATGTCTCTCTGTGATATCATCCTGCATGGCCCTCCGCCACCTTAAACTTAACATGGCAAAAACAGAGCTCCTCATTCTTCTTCCCAAACCTGGCCCTACTACCTCCTACATTATGTTGGAAGTACCATCATTCACCCAGTAGCCCAATCACGCTGCTTAGGGGTCACCCTCAACTCCTCTCTCACATTCAAAACGTATCTAAAACCTGGTGCTTTTTCATCAGCAATATCACAAAGCTACGCCCTTTCCTCTGTTGCCCGACTGCTAAAACTCTGACTCAGGCCCTCATTCTCTCCCGTCTTGATTACTGTAACCTCCTGCTGTCCGGCCTTCCTGCCTCTCACCTGTCTCCCCTACAATCTATCCTAAACGCTGCTGCCAGAATCACTCTACTCTTTCCTAAATCTGTCTCCGTGTCTCTCCTCCTGAAATCCCTATCTTGGCTTCCAATCAAATCCCGCATCTCCCACTCAATTCTCCTCCTCACTTTTAAAGCTTTACACTCTTCTGCCCCTCCTTACATCTCAGCCCTAATTTCTTGCTATGCACCATCCCGACTCTTGCGTTCTTCTCAAGGATGTCTTCTTTCCACCCCTTTGTATCTAAGGCCCTCTCCTGCCTTAAACTTTTCTCACTGACTGCCCGCACCTCTGGATTGCCCTTTCCCTCAATACCCGACTAGCACCCTCTTTATCCACCTTTAAGACCCACCTTAAGACACACTTGCTTAAAAAAGCATATGAATAGCACTGTGGATAATATTGGACACATGATACATAAAGCTTGGCCCCCTGCAGACGCACTTACCAGAATTCCCTCCTACTGTCTCTGTACGTTCTACCTACCAATTAGATTGTAAGCTCCTCGGAGCAGGGACTCCTCTTCCTTAATGTTACTTTTATGTCTGAAGCACTTATTCCCATGACCTGTTATTTATATAATTTGTTATTTTTATGATTACCTCATGCTTCATATGATGGCGCACGGCCATTTTGAATAGTGCCGCAGGACAAAAATATGATTTTAAAGATCAAGACAGAGAAGACCAGGAGACGCCGAGGGACACCGCCACAGGTAAGCAGTCGACAGCGGCCGCAATGCAGTCGCCTCGGGCGACCGGGCAACTGCATTTGTTGAGCTATATAAATATATATGACGAAGCCAGTTGGCAAAACACGTGTAGAGTGGGAGCTTACGGCGGTGACCCAGACATATTATGCAGTACCATACCCTTATGCTGACCTGAGGACTTTTTACCACTCTTACTACACAGCTGATAAGTATACAAAGAGATTCTGTGCAAACCTTCTACCCTTTACTTAGGATTTTCCTTTGGGGATGAATATTGTTTTGCATTTTTGATTTACAACATGGAGTTCATGCTCAACTCTTGGACATTCTGAATATTTCTGTGTTCCATCCATCTGCCTTTAATACCTCAGGGATTTTTCCTAGGTACATTGCAGTTGAGATTATATTCTCTTTTATATCTGTTGCCATTTTTTCAACTTGTGTAACTACTTACTCATTGCAGTTATCTCATCTGTCTGATGCATGTGTGGTATATATGTGTTGTGATATTAGAACCTTGTTGCTTGTAGTCCTCAGGTCTCTGTGATTATATTTTTGACCGTCCGTTCTTGCTTACCTAAGAAAGATTACTTTTTCTTGGGTTTTGCACACTACACCTTCTTGGCAATAGTCTTTATTTAGGATGTTGGTGCAGTAAGCCTATCCTGTCATTCTGATATGTGTATCTGATGTTTATTCAGGGTCCAGCCCCCACTTTGGTTTTAATATATTTTTAGCATGTTATATTTTAATACATTAAAGTTTGTAATATTATCAGTGGTTATTTTTAGTGCTCGTTTCTGAGATTTCTTTTTGTCTTGTTTGTGTTATAACTTATACTATCTCAGAGCACCGACCAGTCTCTTTCATTTAGAGTATATTTTCTGGTTTTGTTAAATACCCTACATTAGCGGTGTGTACTGTATGCGGACTCTACTTGTGTGTGTGTGTGTGTGTGTGTGTATATATATATATATATATGGGGAAAAGGGGGAAACAACGGCGCAAATACTGCTAACTATACAATAAATGTAAGCATTTTGAAGCAAAAAGTGGCACTGTGTGCTCATTTGCATGTCATTTCCCAGAATCCCTTGCTGCAGTGGAAGTGCTGTGTGCTGGGTGATAATGGTGAAAGGCGGGGTTGCAGACCTGCCTAAGAAATGCGAATTATATTTACATTTGCTATATGCTTTGCTGTGGAGGGTTTTTGTCACTTTTTTTAATCACCATAACTTAACTCAGTACATATATATACACATACATATATACTTTTACATATATACATATATATACTGTGACAAACGGCTTACTCCGGGGCTCCGTCGTTTGTCCGGGACTGTTTAGAACACGGTCTTTTAGGGTAGGTTAAATGATGAGGCGTCACGTACTGTTCCTTTAAACAGGCTATGCCTGGTTTATTCAGTCACAGGCACTGAGACTGCCACAGTGCATACAACAGAAAACAGATCAAAACAAAAGCTGCTCACCTGAGCGATAACTTAACTTAGATATCCCTGACTCAGGGTTGGAAGTGGCTTTTCCACTTCCAACATCAAAACATGGTACTTTTGCAGTCTTACACAAATGAACAGAAAGATTGAACCTGTTTGGGGAAGAGGCTTCTCCCCTCTGTAGTTCAGCAGCCTTCCAGCCTCCTGGCTCTTGTGGGGAGAGACCAGAGCAAACAGGAAATCAGTCTTTCATACCTGATTCCTAATTAGCATGACAGGCGACAGAAATCAGGCAGCAGACAAACTCTGGTCTGGATCTCTCATCCCTCAGTTCCAGCGCTTGCCAAACTGTGGGATGGAGTGTATGTATTATAAGGCTGCACTCCCAGGCCAAACAGGATAGAAACTGTCTAGTATCCTGGGAGCCCTATATACGGAATTTATTACCATCCCCTGGTTTCTGTCACATATCCTCCCCCCCAGCTCAGACCTCGAGGGATGAGCGACCATGGATATTAGGGAGTGCATCCTTGACAACCCGTCAGCATTGCCATGTTTGTGCCCTGACCTGTGTTCCACAGAAAATTTAAAGGGTTGTAGGCTTAGGAACCACCTGGTCACTCTAGCATTCTTTTCCCTGTTTTGACACATCCAGGTAAGGGGTGCATGATCTGTGACCAACCGGAATTTTCTCCCCAACAGGTAGTATTTGAGCGTCTCTACAGCCCACTTTATTGCGAGACACTCTTTCTCTACTATGGAGTAATTTTTCTCCTGGGGATTTAGTTTCCTACTTAAATAAAGGATGGGGTGCTCCTCACCTTGAGACTCCTGGGAGAGTACCGCCCCCAGCCCTACCTCAGATGCGTCGGTTTGGACTACGAACTCTTTGGAGAAGTCAGGTGTGACCAACACTGGTTGGGCACAGAGAGCTTCTTTCAGGCTTCTAAAGGCCTGTTCGGTTTCGGGGGACCACTTTACCATTAGCGGTCCTCTTGCTTTTGTGAGGTCAGTTAGTGGGGTTGCCTTAGTTGCAAAATTGGGAATAAACCTTCTATAGTACCCAATTAAGCCCAAAAAGGTCCTTACTTGTTTTTTTGTAACTGGCCTTGGCCAATTTTGTATCGCCTCCACTTTGAGTGTTTGGGGTTTGAGTAAACCTCTGCCAATAGAATATCCCAGATACTTGGCCTCCTCCAGACCAATAGTGCATTTAGCGGGGTTAGCAGTTAGTCCAGCAGACCGGACTGCGTCAAGCACAGCTTGGACCTTTGGAAGGTGGGATTGCCAATCTTCACTATGGATTACCACATCATCCAGGTAGGCGGCAGCATACCGAGCATGTGGTTTTAAAATTTTATCCATCATTCTTTGGAATGTGGCGGGAGCTCCATGTAAGCCAAAAGGCAACACCTTATACTGAAAGAGGCCGTCTGGGGTTGAGAAGGCTGTCTTTTCTTTTGCCCTTTCTGTGAGGGGAACCTGCCAGTACCCTTTTGTTAGGTCTAGGGTTGTGAGATATCGGGCTTTGCCCAGTCTCTCTACAAGTTCATCTACCCTGGGCATAGGATAAGTATCAAATTTTGACACCGCGTTTAGTTTCCGGTAGTCATTACAAAACCTTGTTGTACCATCTGGCTTTGGGACTAAGACTATAGGGCTGTTCCACCCACTTTGGGATTCCTCAATTACACCTAGTTTTAGCATTTTTTTAACCTCTAAACTTATAGCCTTTCTTTTGGCCTCTGGGATTCGGTACGGTTTAAGGTTAACTCGGACCCCCGGTTCAGAGACTAAGTCATGTTCAATTACGCTAGTTCTACCTGGCCGTATAGAGAAGATTTCTTTGTTTCTTTTCACTAAATTCTGAACCTCTCGTTTCTGATGAACAGACAGTGTTTCAGCTATGCTAACCTCTGGGTCAGTTTCTTGATTCTCTGACGGACCTGGGGGTACTAGGGTTAACAAGACTTCTCTATCTTTCCAGGGCTTGAGTAGGTTTATATGGTAAATTTGCTCAGGTTTCCTCCTACCTGGCTGTCTTACCTTATAATTTACTTCTCCCACTCTTTCCAAGACCTCATATGGCCCATGCCATTTAGCAAGGAATTTACTCTCCACGGTGGGAACCAAAACTAGTACCCTATCACCTGGAGAAAAAATTCTGACCCTAGCACCCTTATTATATGTATTCCTCTGTGCTTCTTGAGCTTTCTCCATGTGTTCCCTCACTATGGGTAGGACTGCAGCAATGCGGTCCTGCATCTGGGCAACATGCTCTATTACACTTCTGTAAGGGGTAACCTCGTGTTCCCAAGTCTCTTTGGCTATATCCAGTAAGCCCCTTGGGTGTCGGCCATACAATAGTTCAAACGGGGAGAAGCCTGTGGATGATTGGGGAACTTCCCTAATGGCAAATAACAGGTACGGTAACAAACAATCCCAGTTTTTCCCATCTTTATCAACCGCCCGGCGTAACATGCTCTTTAAGGTTTTATTGAACCTTTCCACTAAACCATCTGTTTGTGGATGATAGACTGAGGTTCTGAGATGCTTGATTTTTAGGAGTTTACATAGCTCTTTCGTTACTTGGGACATAAATGGTGTTCCCTGGTCAGATAGAATCTCTTTAGGAATCCCGACCCGGGAAAACAGAACTACTAACTCTTTTGCTATGTTTTTAGCTGAGGTGCTACGTAGGGGAACTGCCTCCGGATATCGGGTGGCATAATCTAATATTACCAATATATGCTGATGTCCCCTAGCAGACTTTATTAGGGGTCCTACTAGATCCATAGCAATCCGGTCAAATGGTACCTCTATTATGGGAAGGGGTACCAATGGGCTGCGGTACGCCTTGAACGGGGCGGTGATCTGACATTCTGGGCATGAGGAACAATAATTCGTAATTTCTGCCAGAACCCCAGGCCAATAGAAGCTTCGGAGAACCTTTTCTTTTGTCTTTTCCACCCCTAGGTGTCCCCCCAATGGATGACTATGTGCGAGGTGTAATACTACGTTACGGAATGTCCGTGGTACCAACAATTGTTTAGTTGTAACTGATTTCCTTTTATCAACCCGATATACTAGGTCGTTCTCTACCTCGAAGTAGGGGTAAGCAAGTGACCTATCTGGTTGGCCAGGAGTACTATTCTGGTCCCGTATATTTCCCCTTCCTACCGCTAATGTGGGGTCCTCCCACTGGGCCTTCTTAAAACTCCCAGGACTGACCTCTAGGTCAGCGAGGGTCTTATCCGGTTCTGGGGTGGTAAGTGTCTGCTCAACATCTTGATTTGGGGTATTCCCTACCAAAGTAGTGATGGGGAAGGGAATTTTACAGCACTCCTCCTTTTCCCCCTTCTTATTTGGGCCCTCGTCAACCTCCATTTCTGAAAAAGGGAAAGGATTTGTTTCTTCTAATACTTCGTTATGGTCCGCTATTGAACTCTGGGCGCTATTCTGAGCGGGGGACCACATTTTTAGAAAATGGGGAAAGTCGGTCCCTATTAACACATCATGTGCCAGTTTGGGTACAATACCCACCTTGAAATCTAAAGAACCAAACTCTGTTTCAAAAAAAACATCAACAGTGGAATATTCATGATTATCCCCATGTATACAACAAATTGCCACTCTTTGTGAACTGTTTCCCTGTTTCTTCTTAATGGGCAAGAGGTATTCGGACACTAGTGTGACCATGCTCCCAGAGTCAAGAAGTGCCCGAACCCTCTTACCATTAACCTTTACAAATGCCCACAGATGGTTATTCAAGGGGTCCTCTGGGCTAGGGCCCATACATTGGGACAACAGCGAATAAGGTTCCACGCTGTTGCATTGCATGGGCTCATCATTTAGTGGGCAGATTTTTGCTGTGTGGCCCCTCTCATGACAATTTACACATTTAGGTACATAGTCTGTGTCCCACTTAGAGCCTTTTCCCGGCTCCCCATGTTGGCTATTGCCCTTAGTGTGCGAACCACTGTTGCTGGTGCTGCGTGAAGGTGGTCGCCGCTCTTCAGCGCCCCTTAACCCCGGTACCCTTTTACCGTCTCTGGAAGAGTCCTGGAACCTCGGGTAGTGGGGTTGCTCCACGACTGTGGGTTGCGGGTGCTCTTCTGCTGCATTGTACCTTTCTACGAGGGCCACAAGCTCATCCGCATTGTGGGGGTCACTCCGACTGACCCAACGGCGTAAGGCAGAGGGAAGTTTCCTCAAGAACTGGTCCATGACCAACCGTTCCACGATGTGGCTGGCTGAGTTGATCTCGGGTTGTAGCCACTTCCGGGCGAGGTGGATGAGGTCATACATCTGGCTTCGGGTGGCTTTATCCATCGTGAAGGACCATGCGTGAAACCTTTGGGCGCGAACAGCCGTGGTTACGCCGAGGCGGGCGAGGATCTCGAACTTCAATTTTGCATAGACGTTAGCTTCGGCTGGCTCTAGATCAAAGTAAGCCTTCTGGGGTTCGCCGCTTAGGAAGGGTGCGATTAGACCAGCCCACTCAGCTTCTGGCCATCCCTCTCTCTGTGCCGTGCGTTCAAACGTGAGAAGATAGGCATCCACATCATCCGAGGGTCCCATCTTCTGAAGGTAGTGGCTTGCCCTGGTCATTTTCGGAACTGGGGCTGCCGCTGCCAGTGGAAGGTTACTGATAGTCCCCCTCAGGATCTCGAGTTCCTGCTGTAAGCCCTGAGCGAACCGCTGTTGCTCCTCTCTCAGCAAGCGGTTTGTCTCTTGCTGGTTTGCATTCGCGTTTTGCAGGGCTTCATTCGTCTGTTGCTGGTTTGCATTCGCCTGTTGCTGGTTGGCATTCGCCTGTTGCTGGTTGGCATTAATCTCTTGCTGGGCTATTAGCAGCTGTTGATGGGCTGCATTCGTCTGCTGCTGGTTTGCATTAGTTTCTTGCTGGGCTATTAACAGCTGTTGCTGGGTTTCATTCGCGTCTTTCTGGGCAGCGACATTGCGTACCAGCGCACCCACCACGTCTTCCATCTTCTTGGCAGAGGATGAAAAAAACTTTTTTTTTTTTTTTCAAAGTTCTTCAACCCGCAGACCCCCTAGTGCTCTGCCCGCATTCTCCACCATATGTGACAAACGGCTTACTCCGGGGCTCCGTCGTTTGTCCGGGACTGTTTAGAACACGGTCTTTTAGGGTAGGTTAAATGATGAGGCGTCACGTACTGTTCCTTTAAACAGGCTATGCCTGGTTTATTCAGTCACAGGCACTGAGACTGCCACAGTGCATACAACAGAAAA
Organism: Ascaphus truei; assembly: GCF_040206685.1. Lineage (NCBI taxonomy): Eukaryota > Metazoa > Chordata > Amphibia > Anura > Ascaphidae > Ascaphus > Ascaphus truei. The sequence goes on from NC_134485.1 coordinate 363,292,136, forward strand.
CAGATCAAAACAAAAGCTGCTCACCTGAGCGATAACTTAACTTAGATATCCCTGACTCAGGGTTGGAAGTGGCTTTTCCACTTCCAACATCAAAACATGGTACTTTTGCAGTCTTACACAAATGAACAGAAAGATTGAACCTGTTTGGGGAAGAGGCTTCTCCCCTCTGTAGTTCAGCAGCCTTCCAGCCTCCTGGCTCTTGTGGGGAGAGACCAGAGCAAACAGGAAATCAGTCTTTCATACCTGATTCCTAATTAGCATGACAGGTGACAGAAATCAGGCAGCAGACAAACTCTGGTCTGGATCTCTCATCCCTCAGTTCCAGCGCTTGCCAAACTGTGGGATGGAGTGTATGTATTATAAGGCTGCACTCCCAGGCCAAACAGGATAGAAACTGTCTAGTATCCTGGGAGCCCTATATACGGAATTTATTACCATCCCCTGGTTTCTGTCACAATACATATATATATACATACATATATACATATATATATATACATATATATATATATACATATATATATACACACATACACACATACACACATACACACATACACACATACACACATACACACATACACACATACACACATACACACATACACACATACACACATACACACATACATATATATATATATATATATATAGTCAGGTATGGAGATTAGCACTCACGGTTTTGTAGCAGGAGGCAGATGCTTGTCCCATAAAGAGTATGTAGACATATGGAGACCAGGGGATCCTGATAGCCAAAAAGAGACAGCACACTGCAGGTATGGTATCAAAAAAGTGTATCCAGTAACACAAGGCCGCCAACGTTTCGGTCCTCCCAACGGGACCTTCCTCAGGTCCCAACGGGACCTTCCTCCCGTTGGGAGGACCGAAACGTTGGCGGCATTGTGTTACTGAATACACTTTTTTGATACCATACCTGCAGTGTGCTGTCTCTTTTTGGCTATCAGGATCCCCTGGTCTCCATATGTCTATATATATATATATATATATATATATTTTTTTTTTTTTTTATATATATATATATATATATATATATATATATATATATATATATACTGTATATATATACTGTATATATATACATACACATACATACATATATATACATACATATACATACATATACATATATATATATATATATATATATATATATATATATATATATATATATATATATATATATACAGTGTTCGACAAACCTATACATTTGCACGCCCCGGGCGAGTGGATTTAACATCGTGGCGAGCTCCTATTGGCCCAAGCAGCACACGTGTGGTACTAGGTGGTGAGTAGATTTTTTTGTTCGGCGAGTAGATTTTTTGGTGAGATTTGTCCACCACTGCATATATATAGGTATATATATATATATATATAGGTATATAGGTATTTATATATATATATATATATATATATATATATATATATATATATATATATATATATATATACATATATATACGGAAACACAAAAAAAGAAAACCTCTAAAGGAGCACTCAGACAAATGTTTGCAAAAATAGAAAAGGTACTTTAATTAAATCAAAAAAATAACAGACATACAAACAACTAACTGAAGAGCCTGCCTGACTAAAAATAAGAAAAATAAGTGGACAAAAAAACAAAGAAATATACTAAGACACAATATAATAGACCCAAAAATATGGAAGATGATATCCTCAAAATACTAGCTCACTGAGGGAACCAAAATTCCCGCAATGAAGCAAAACAGACTGGCCGGTCACCATATGTATAATAGGCTTAAAGACATCATAGGTCTACAAAAATAAACATGCAGAAATACACAAAAAACAACATAAGTGCTGTACTAGTGGCAGTATGAATGTAAATTACAAAATATAAACCTATTGCCACACAGATAATACTATAGCAAGGGAGACCTATAAATGAGTTCATTTAGTGACCCAAATACATAAATGAAAGCAAATGGGAAAAAGGAAAATGGGATGAAAAATGATACTCAGCTCCTTGGTACAATTGTACTGCAATCATAGGTCAGCACAGCACAGTCCACTATAAAGTCCATACGTGTAGGACATTATGATAGTCCAAAATAAAGCATAGGCAGGCAGGGTCAGCAGCAGCAAAAATTAAAATTTAGCCCACTAACGCGTTTCGGCAACTAAGCCTTCTTCACGTATGGACTTTATAGTGTTCTGTGCTGTGCTGACCTATGATTGCAGTACAATTCGGCAACTAAGCCTTCTTCACGTATGGACTTTATAGTGTTCTGTGCTGTGCTGACCTATGATTGCAGTACAATTGTACCAAGGAGCTGAGTATCATTTTTCATCCCATTTTCCTTTTTCCCATTTGCTTTCATTTATGTATTTGGGTCACTAAATGAACTCATTTATAGGTCTCCCTTGCTATAGTATTATCTGTGTGGCAATAGGTTTATATTGTGTTATTTACATTCATACTGCCACTAGTACAGCACTTATGTTGTTTTTTGTGTATTTCTGCATGTTTATTTTTGTAGACCTATGATGTCTTTAAGCCTATTATACATATGGTGACCGGCCATTCTGTTTTGCTTCATTGCGGGAATTTTGGTTCCCTCAGTGAGCTAGTATTTTGAGGATATCATCTTCCATATTTTTGGGTCTATTATATTGTGTCTTAGTATATTTCTTTGTTTTTTTGTCCACTTATTTTTCTTATAAAAATAAGCAGGCTCTTCAGTTAGTTGTTTGTATGTCTGTTATTTTTTTGATTTAATTAAAGTACCTTTTCTATTTTTGCAAACATTTGTCTGAGTGCTCCTTTAGAGGTTTTCTTTTTTTGTGTTTCCATATTCATTTTTTCCTCTAGCACCACCTACAGTTTTTATTTTTTCTGTTACAACTTTTTCAGATATATTTTTCTGATTTAGGTAGGTTTTGACATTGCAATATTTATTGGTAGTGTATGCGGTATTCGTTTTCTGTGTATGTTGTATATATATATACATATATATATATATATACACATACATATATATACATATATATATATATATATACATATACATATACATATACATATATATATATATATATACATATACATATATATATATATATATACATAAACATATACATATATATATATATATATATATATATATATATATATATATATATAAAAGTAGATTTTACCAGATTGGAGTCCGGAAAAAACGAGACAGCACACAGTCCAGTAGTTCCAATGAAGTTGTATTCAAAGTAACATGGCACCACCTCCAACGTTTCGGTCCACTCAACGTGACCTTCCTCAGGGACGTGCAATAAGTGAATGCTAATCCACCCCCTTATTTACCCAAACAAATCAAAATTAAAATGAACTCACCCGTGTAGGGGCAACATTGCCCGCGAAACCGCGCCTCTGTGACACGCATGCAAATGCTGGAACGCATCGCCATCTTGGATTTGTTAACCTGAAACATCCTGTAAAACTATGGTGGCCTCAATGATCTGCCCGTAGGCACGTTCGCGCATGCGCAGGCTCCTCATGCCGTGACCCGCAGTGTACTGCTGGAACGCAACGCCATGTTGTATCCAGTGATCTTGTCTATTAACCTGGCTACGGTGGCCCGAGTGGTGCTTATTAGCCTCTATGGTGGCGGTTCGCGCATGCGCACACCTCCCCGCGCAACTCATTGAGCAAACTACAATACAACGCAGGATCTAAGCTATCCTTTAGCTTGCCCCACTAAGCACATAAGGGCGCCCATATACTGACGTAGCCTTAGGGACACATATGTGATTCTGGTAAAAAATGCCTAAACTCTATGATAAAAGGCACCTAGCAAATGGGAATGTTGCAGGAAGCTCTGATACATAGGCACAATAATGCTTATTATGTTGTATGTAGTTATTTGTTTGAAACTATACTCAAAAGGACCCGTTCCAGCATGAGAACGCATGGCACACACAGCAAACATACACAACCCAATTAAATAACAAACATGTGAAGTGCTGTGTGCAACACAGTGAGGTATATTGTTATTAATGTCCCACTATAATAAATACTATAACTACAATGACTGATAAAGTCTAAAATCGAAAACCAGATACCATATATGGTCAAACTAATCTCTTCAAAAATAATGAGACTAGTGGCTTACAGCATATATGACTAATGAGACAACTTGTGATGGACAAGAGTATGTCTATCCGGAGCCAATATTCACATTGTACTCCGTAAGCAAAATTCTGTCCAAAGGACAGCTTGTGACCGACAAGACATATTTAAACGACTTGTCTGATGTTTTGCAGTCTCAAATACACCATATAATATCTACGATCTCGAAGCGGGACATCGTGAACAATCTTGATGCACACACCTAACCCATAAGGTGATAAAGTGAAAATGACATTACAAGGGCACAAAAAGGAATAACACATGTAGTCGTAATGCAGAAATATTACAAAAGGAACATTGACATGCAAAAGCACACAACCACAAAACAGTAAACAATAGTTCAGCAACACAAAATATCACAGTTCTAATTTCATTCATAAGAAACATCCTAAAGAAAAATCTTCGTTTAAGCCAAAAGGGGCCACTGTTTTTAATTCAAAGATGTGTCTCGCCTCACTTTGCAACAAAAGTTTGTTTCTATCACCCCCTCGTGTGGGCGCTCGGACCTGTGAGATTGGCATGCACCTAAACGTTGCCAATGAATGTTTAAAGTCCCTGAAATGTTTGGCAACAGGGAGACATTTGAACTCCAAATCTTTGGCATCTGTAGATAATGCTTTACGAATAGTTGAACGATGGATGGCTATGCGTTCTTTAAGCATTCGCACTGTCTTCCCAATATAGAGTAGACCACAGGGACATTTAATCAAATATATAACAAATTGTGATTCACAATTCAGGTGTTGGTGAATTTTGATTTTGGTCCCATTGTGTGGATGGCAATAGAAAGACCCCACCTGCATGTATTGGCAATTCGTGCACCCTTTGCATCTGTAGGCCCCAGGTTTTTGGGATAACCAGGTTTTGTCCCTGCTATATTTGTCAGCTGGATCAGCTTGCGTGATCATGTCCCCAATTGACGGACCACGGCGAAAACAAAACAAGGGGGGTTCACGGAAAAATTTACCAATTTTGTCATCATTAGCCAATACATGCCAATTGTCCCTAATGCCACGTTGTATGCATGGGGACGCCGTGCTGAATGTGCTTATAACATTAAATCTTGAGCTGTTTGTTTGTTCTCCCAATTCGGTGTTAGGACAATCCACAATGTCCAAACGGATCACTCGATCCAGTGCATCTTTGACGTCGACCAGATTATAACCTCGCTCTAGGAACCTATTAGCCATATTGATAAGAGCAGGTTCCAACTCATTATGATCACTAGTGATTCGCTTCACTCGTAGTAATTGTGAATACGGGAGCCCCTTCTTCAACGGGGCCGGGTGGTGGCTTGTGGCATAGAGCAGTGTGTTCTTGTCAGTTGTTTTTTGATATAGCCTTGTGGCCAATTTGTCGCCTGCTTTGTATACCATCGTGTCCAAGAATGGAATTTCAAGTTCACTGTAACACAGCGTAAAACGTATCTTTGATGGGATATCGTTGAGACGGTTCACAAAGTCCTGCAATTCCACGGCAGAGCCACTCCAAACAATAAAAATATCATCAATGTAGCGCAAATTTTTTTTGATGTATTGTGCATTGGGCGCATCGCATAAGATGTGGGTTTGCTCATACATGTCCATGTAAAGGTTCGCATATGATGGGGCCATGTTTGAGCCATGTGGCTCTGCCGTGGAATTGCAGGACTTTGTGAAACGTCTCAACGATATCCCATCAAAGATACGTTTTACGCTGTGTTACAGTGAACTTGAAATTCCATTCTTGGACACGATGGTATACAAAGCAGGCGACAAATTGGCCACAAGGCTATATCAAAAAACAACTGACAAGAACACACTGCTCTATGCCACAAGCCACCACCCGGCCCCGTTGAAGAAGGGGCTCCCGTATTCACAATTACTACGAGTGAAGCGAATCACTAGTGATCATAATGAGTTGGAACCTGCTCTTATCAATATGGCTAATAGGTTCCTAGAGCGAGGTTATAATCCGTTCGACGTCAAAGATGCACTGGATCGAGTGATCCGTTTGGACATTGTGGATTGTCCTAACACCGAATTGGGAGAACAAACAAACAGCTCAAGATTTAATGTTATAAGCACATTCAGCACGGCGTCCCCATGCATACAACGTGGCATTAGGGACAATTGGCATGTATTGGCTAATGATGACAAAATTGGTAAATTTTTCCGTGAACCCCCCTTGTTTTGTTTTCGCCGTGGTCCGTCAATTGGGGACATGATCACGCAAGCTGATCCAGCTGACAAATATAGCAGGGACAAAACCTGGTTATCCCAAAAACCTGGGGCCTACAGATGCAAAGGGTGCACGAATTGCCAATACATGCAGGTGGGGTCTTTCTATTGCCATCCACACAATGGGACCAAAATCAAAATTCACCAACACCTGAATTGTGAATCACAATTTGTTATATATTTGATTAAATGTCCCTGTGGTCTACTCTATATTGGGAAGACAGTGCGAATGCTTAAAGAACGCATAGCCATCCATCGTTCAACTATTCGTAAAGCATTATCTACAGATGCCAAAGATTTGGAGTTCAAATGTCTCCCTGTTGCCAAACATTTCAGGGACTTTAAACATTCATTGGCAACGTTTAGGTGCATGCCAATCTCACAGGTCCGAGCGCCCACACGAGGGGGTGATAGAAACAAACTTTTGTTGCAAAGTGAGGCGAGACACATCTTTGAATTAAAAACAGTGGCCCCTTTTGGCTTAAACGAAGATTTTTCTTTAGGATGTTTCTTATGAATGAAATTAGAACTGTGATATTTTGTGTTGCTGAACTATTGTTTACTGTTTTGTGGTTGTGTGCTTTTGCATGTCAATGTTCCTTTTGTAATATTTCTGCATTACGACTACATGTGTTATTCCTTTTTGTGCCCTTGTAATGTCATTTTCACTTTATCACCTTATGGGTTAGGTGTGTGCATCAAGATTGTTCACGATGTCCCGCTTCGAGATCGTAGATATTATATGGTGTATTTGAGACTGCAAAACATCAGACAAGTCGTTTAAATATGTCTTGTCGGTCACAAGCTGTCCTTTGGACAGAATTTTGCTTACGGAGTACAATGTGAATATTGGCTCCGGATAGACATACTCTTGTCCATCACAAGTTGTCTCATTAGTCATATATGCTGTAAGCCACTAGTCTCATTATTTTTGAAGAGATTAGTTTGACCATATATGGTATCTGGTTTTCGATTTTAGACTTTATCAGTCATTGTAGTTATAGTATTTATTATAGTGGGACATTAATAACAATATACCTCACTGTGTTGCACACAGCACTTCACATGTTTGTTATTTAATTGGGTTGTGTATGTTTGCTGTGTGTGCCATGCGTTCTCATGCTGGAACGGGTCCTTTTGAGTATAGTTTCAAACAAATAACTACATACAACATAATAAGCATTATTGTGCCTATGTATCAGAGCTTCCTGCAACATTCCCATTTGCTAGGTGCCTTTTATCATAGAGTTTAGGCATTTTTTACCAGAATCACATATGTGTCCCTAAGGCTACGTCAGTATATGGGCGCCCTTATGTGCTTAGTGGGGCAAGCTAAAGGATAGCTTAGATCCTGCGTTGTATTGTAGTTTGCTCAATGAGTTGCGCGGGGAGGTGTGCGCATGCGCGAACCGCCACCATAGAGGCTAATAAGCACCACTCGGGCCACCGTAGCCAGGTTAATAGACAAGATCACTGGATACAACATGGCGTTGCGTTCCAGCAGTACACTGCGGGTCACGGCATGAGGAGCCCGCGCATGCGCGAACGTGCCTACGGGCAGATCATTGAGGCCACCATAGTTTTACAGGATGTTTCAGGTTAACAAATCCAAGATGGCGATGCGTTCCAGCATTTGCATGCGTGTCACAGCGGCGCGGTTTCGCGGGCAATGTTGCCCCTACACGGGTGAGTTCATTTTAATTTTGATTTGTTTGGGTATATAAGGGGGTGGATTAGCATTCACTTATTGCACGTCCCTGAGGAAGGTCACGTTGAGTGGACCGAAACGTTGGAGGTGGTGCCATGTTACTTTGAATACAACTTCATTGGAACTACTGGACTGTGTGCTGTCTCATTTTTTCCGGACTCCAATCTGGTAAAATCTACTTTTTACATGTGCATATGGGGCTAGCATCAGCATCTTATTTATGTTTACAGTGTGCCAACTGAGATGATTTTTTCATATATATATATATATATATATATATATATATATATATATATATATATACATATAAAGCAGAAAATAGCCGTGTTAGTCCAGTTGCGATATTGCAGAATAAATGAGTTCTTCAGTATTCGGTGATACCTTTTTTATTGGACTAACAATTTATGTCATAGGACAAGCTTTCGAGAGTTATCCTCTCTTCTTCAGGTCAAGCAATATTGCCTGACCTGAAGAAGAGAGGATAACTCTCGAAAGCTTGTCCTATGACATAAATTGTTAGTCCAATAAAAAAGGTATCACCGAATACTGAAGAACTTGTATACATATATACATATATATATATATACAGTGTTCGACAAACCTATACATTTGCTCGCCCCGGGCGAGTGGATTTAACCCCCGGGCGAGTAAATATTGGCCCAAGCAGCACACGTTTGGTACTAGGTGGCGAGTAGATTTTTTTGTGTGGCGAGTAGAGTTTTTGGTGATTTGTCAACCACTGTATATATATATATAATCAAAAAATAAATAGATGATACCGTTCTGTGGCTAACAAAATGCTTTTATTTGTGCGAGCTTTCGAGATACACTGATCTCTTCTTCCGGCGATGTTACAATGAATGAAGCAAAAGGTATACTTAAAAACAGTGTCTCTTGGAATGTTATCTGTGCTGTTCCTTCCCCCGGTGTGGATGTGTTTTATGGCTAGAGGTGTCAAAAGGTTACTGTGAAAGCAAGTGAAGAAAGAGTGTGTATGTGTATCAGTGTGAATAAAAATGAATGGAGAGCCCACAGTATATACAGTGCTTTACACAAGGTGTGTGTGGAGTGGGAGTGGATACATATGGTGTGGGTGGGTGTGGAAATGTGAGAGTTTGAAGCACAACTAAAAGTGTGTGTGGATACTAAGTGGTCCCTATTGGTGTATAGGGATGGAAAAAACAAGGAGTATTAGTATGTGTGAGAGACAGCTGTGTGTGCATACATATAGCACAGTATGTACAGACATGGCCTTTAGCGCTCATGGGACGAGAGTTCACTAGTGTCAGTAATGACTCATAAAATTTCGATCTCTGTTTAGGCCACTGCTAAGTGTCCCGAACAGTTGCATAAATTTGTATTCATGCAACCGTCTCTCTTTCGGGGCTTTAAGATTACCTTTGAGTATGGCAACCCTCAGATCGTTCATCTTATGGCCAGAGTCAGAAAAATGTTGCATGAATACAAATTTATGCAACTGTTCAGGACACTTAGCAGTGGCCTAAACAGAGATCGAAATTTTATGAGGGAGCGTCATTACGTCAGACGCATTGACACAGACGTCATCACCGCGCGCAGGAACTGACTGATCCGCGCGATTGCTGCAGAGGCTTGTAATACTCGGAGCTTCTTTCCAGGACTCTAATACATGTCTACAGAAGATTACTAACCCTGGACATTTATTGGGACGTTTATCCTGGTACTGCAAGACTGGAATTACCCCAAGATGATGCAGAGACTTACCGGATGGTGGTGATTATATATCACGATATGCTTGATTTTATTGTACTTTTGTAAGTGCATTTCTTATCCCCTCCTCCCCCTCATTAAAATTACTATTTTATGCTATAGGCATGCGCTTTCTCTTCCCCTTTTCTTTTAGATTCCCTGTGGATGTGGTTTGTCCACTTTGAGAGCAGCCGGAGACCCTCTACACCAGAACCAACATCATCTATTGGACTTTTCTGAGGACTGGTTTTTACACTCTTTTCCTTATTTGGATTACATATATATTGTATTACCTTTGTTATTTATTCTTATGGTTTACAGGCTTTATTTCTATTTTATTTTTTGTGCTAGATACTATTAACATATTTATCATCTTACTCGTTTATATAGTGTTGAGTTATCACAGCCAGTTTAATTGTATACACCTAATAACCGTAAGCAGAGGCGCAGCCTTTTTCTTTTGTTTGATATATATATATATATATATATATATATATATATATATATATATATATATACATACATACATATCACCTTGTTAAAGGTCCCGTTTGTGGACTGAAACGTTGGAATAATGTCTTGTTGATTCAATACAATATTTTGACTACCATTTGGAGTGCTGCCTCTGATATTTCATCTTGATGCGGTATCGTATTGCGCTATACATACATACATATATATATATATATAGATGAGATATTACCAGATGGAGGTCCAGCAACAAAGAGACAGCACACCAGGGGTATATTCAAAGTAGTATGTATTGTAGAAACATACAGGCACCTCAGCCATGTGTTTCGGTCTGCAGAGAGAGACCTTCCTCAGGGCTCTCTCTGCAGACCGAAATGTTGGCTGAGGTGCCTGTATGTTTCTACAATACATACTACTTTGAATATACCCCTGGTGTGCTGTCTCTTTGTTGCTGGACCTCCATCTGGTAATATCTCATCTATTTGATTTTTTATGGGATTAGCATCTGGATACCTTGTGACATGTGAGTGCTGGTTGTTGCAATTATCTACATATATATATATACATATACATATATGCCACTGGCAGAGGCAGCCCCAGTCCCGAGAATGATCAGGGCAAGCCACTACCTTCAGAAGATGGGGACCTCGGATGATGTTGAAACCTATCTTCTCACGTTTTAACGCACGGCACAGAGAGAGGGATGGCCAGAAGCTGAGTGGGCCAGTCTAATCGCACCCTTCTTAAGCGGCGAACCCCAGAAGGCTTACTTTGATCTAAAGCCAGCCGAAGCTAACGTCTATGCAAAATTGAAGTTGGAGATCCTCGCCCGCCTCGGCGTAACCACGGCTGTTCATGCCCAAAGGTTCCACGCATGGTCCTTCACGTTGGATAAAGCCACCCGAAGCCAGATGTATGACCTCATCCACCTCGCTCGGAAGTGGCTACAACCCGAGATTAACTCAGCAAGCCACATCGTGGAACAGTTGGTCATGGACCAGTTCTTGAGGAAACTTCCCTCTGCCCTACGCCGTTGGGTCAGTCAGAGTGACCCCCACAATGCAGATGAGCTGGTGGCCCTCGCAGAAAGGTACAATGCAGCAGAAGAGCACCCCCAACCCATAGGCATGGAGCATCCCCACTACCCAAGGTTCCAGGAATCTTCCAGAAACGGTAAAAGGGTACCAGGGTTAAGGGGGGCTGAAGAGCGACGACCGCCTTCACACAGCACCAGCAACAGTGGCTCGCACACTAAGGGCAACAGTGGCTCGCACACTAAGGGCTCTAAGTGGGACACAGACTATGTACCTAAATGTATAAATTGTTATGAGAGGGGCCACACCACGAAAGTCTGCCCACTAAATGCTGAACCAATGCAATGCAACAGCGTTGAACCTTATTCGCTGTGGTCCCAATGTATGGGCCCTAGCCCAGAGGACCCCTTGAATAACCATCTGTGGGCATTTGTAAAGGTTAATGGTAAGAGGGTTCGGGCACTTCTTGACTCTGGGAGTATGGTCACACTAGTGTCTGAATACCTGTTGCCCATTTTGAAAAAACAGGTAAACAGTTCACAAAGAGTGGCAATTTGTTGTATACATGGGAATATTCACGAATATTCCATTGTTGATGTTCTTATTGAAACAGAGTTTGGTTCTTTAGATTTCAAAGTGGGTATAGTACCCAAACTGGCACATGATGTGTTAATAGGGACCGACTTTCCCCATTTTCTAAAAATGTGGTCCTCCTCTCAGAATAGCGCCCAGAGTTCAATAGCGCACCATAACGAAGTAACAGAAGAAACAAATCCTTTCCCTTTTTCAGAAATAGAGGTTGACGAGGGCCTAAATAAGAAGGGGAAAGAGGATGAGTGCTGTAAAATTCCCTTCCCCATGGCTACCTTGGTAGGGAATACCCCAAATCAAGATGTTGAACAGGCACTTACCACCCCAGAACAGGATAAGACGTTCGCTGACCTAGAGGTCAGTCCTGGGAGTTTTAAGAAGGCCCAGTGGGAAGACCCCACATTAGCAGAAGCAAGGGGGAATATACGGGACCAGAATAGTACTCCGGGCCAACTAGATAGGTCACTTGCCTACACCTACTTCGAGGTAGAGAATGACCTAGTATATCGGGTTGATAAAAGGAAATCAATTATAACTAAATAATTGTTGGTACCACGGACATTCCGTAATGTAGTATTACACCTTGCACATAGTCACCCATTGGGGGGACACCTAGGGGTGGAAAAGACAAAAGAAAAGGTTCTCTGAAGCTTCTATTGGCCTGGGGTTCTGGCAGAAATTACAAATTATTGCTCCTCATGCCCAGAATGTCAGATCACCGCCTGTTCAAAGCGTATTGTAGCCCATTGGTACCCCTTCCCATAATAGATGTACCATTTGACCGGATTGCTATGGATCTAGTAGGACCCCTAATAAAGTCTGCTAGGGGACATCAGCATATATTGGTAATATTAGATTATGCCACCCGATATCCGGAGGCAATTCCCCTACGTAGCACCTCTGCTAAAAACATAGCAAAAGAGTTAATAGTTCTGTTTACCCAGGTCGGAATTCCTAAAGAGATCTTAACTGACCATTTATGTCCCAAGTAACAAACGAGTTATGTAAACTCCTAAAAATGAAGCATCTCAGAACCTCAGTCTATAATCCACAAACAGATGGTTTAGTGGAACGGTTCAATAAAACCTTAAAGAGCATGTTACGCCGGGCGGTCGATAAGGATGGGAAAAACTGAGATTGTTTGTTACCATACCTGTTATTTGCCATTAGGGAAGTTCCCCAATCATCCACAGGCTTATCCCCGTTTGAACTATTGTATGGCCGACACCCAAGGGGCTTACTGAATATAGCCAAAGAGACTTGGGAACACGAGGTTACCCCTTACAGAAGTGTAATAGAGCATGTTGCCCAGATGCAGGACCGCATAGCTGCAGTCCTACCTATAGTGAGGGAACATATGGAAAAAGCTCAAGAGGCACAGAGGAATACGTATAATAAGGGTGCTAGAGTCAGAATTTTTTTTTCCAGGCGATAGGGTACTAGTTCTGGTTCCCACCGTAGAGAGTAAATTCCTTGCTAAGTGGCATGGGCCATATGAGGTCTTGGAAAGAGTGGGAGAAGTAAATTACAAGGTGAGACAGCCAGGTAGGAGGAAACCTGAGCAAATTTACCATATAAACCTACTTAAGCCCTGGAAAGATAGAGAGGTCTTGTTAACCCTAGTACCCCCAGGTCCGTCAGAGAATCGAGAAACTGACCCAGAGGTTAGCATAGCTGAAACCCTGTCCGTTCATCAGAAACGAGAGGTCCAGAATTTAGTGAGAAGAAACAAAGAAGTCTTCTCTACACAGCCAGGTAGAACTAGCGTAATTGAACATGACTTAGTCTCTGAACCGGGGGTCCGAGTTAACCTTAAACCGTACCGAATCCCAGAGGCCAAAAGAGAGGCTATAAGTTTAGAGGTTAAAAAAATGCTAAAACTAGGCGTAATTGAGGAATCCCAAAGTGGGTGGAACAGCCCTATAGTTTTAGTCCCAAAGCCAGACGGTACAACAAGGTTTTGCAATGACTACCGTAAACTAAACGCTGTGTCAAAATTTGATACTTATCCTATGCCCAGGGTTGATGAACTGGTAGAGAGACTGGGCAAAGCCCGATATCTCACGACCCTAGACCTAACAAAAGGGTACTGGCAGGTTCCCCTCACAGAAAGGGCAAAAGAAAAGACAGCCTTCTCAACCCCAGACAGCCTCTTTCAGTATAAGGTGCTGCCTTTTGGCTTACATGGAGCTCCCGCCACATTCCAAAGAATGATGGATAACATTTTAAAACCACATGCTCGGTATGTACCTGGATGATGTGGTAATCCATAGTGAAGATTGGCAATCCCACCTTCCAAAGGTCCAAGCTGTGCTTGACGCAGTTCGGTCTGCTGGACTAACTGCTAACCCCGCTAAATGCACTATTGGTCTGGAGGAGGCCAAGTATCTGGGGTATTCTATTGGCAGAGGTTTACTCAAACCCCAAACACTCAAAGTAGAGGCGATACAAAATTGGCCAAGGCCAGTTACAAAAAAACAAGTAAGGACCTTTTTGGGATTAATTGGTTACTATAGAAGGGTTATTCCCAATTTTGCAACTAAGGCAACCCCACTAGCCGACCTCACAAAAGCAAGAGGGCCGCTAATGGTAAGGTGGTCCCCCGAAACCGAACAGGCCTTTAGAAGCCTGAAAGAAGCTCTCTGTGCCGAACCAGTGTTGGTCACACCTGACTTCTCTAAAGAGTTTTTAGTCCAAACCGACGCATCTGAGGTAGGGCTGGGGGCTGTACTCTCCAGAAGTCTCAAGGTAAGGAGCACCCCATCCTTTATTTAACTAGGAAACTAAATCCCCAGGAGAAAAGTTACTCCATAGTCGAGAAAGAGTGTCTCGCAATAAAGTGGGCTGTAGAGATGCTCAAATACTATCTGTTGGGGAGAAAATTCCGGTTGGTCACAGATCATGCACCCCTCACCTGGATGTGTCAAAACAGAGAGAAGAATGCTAGAGTGACCAGGTGGTTCCTAAGCCTACAACCCTTTAAATTTTCTGTGGAACACAGGTCAGGGCACAAACATGGCAATGCTGACGGGTTGTCAAGGATGCACTCCCTAATATCCATGGTCGCTCATCCCTCGAGGTCTGAGCTGGGGGGGAGGATATGTGACAGAAACCATGAGATGGTAATAAATTCCATATATAGGGCTCCCAGGATACTGAACAGTTTCTATCCTGTTTAGGCTGGAAAGTGCAGCCTCATACATGCACTCCATCCCACAGTTTGGCAAGTGCTGGAACTGAGGGATGAGGGATCCAGACCAGAGTTTGTCTGCTGCCTGATTTCTGTCACATGTCATGCTAATTAGAAATCAGGTATTTAAGACTGATTTCCTGGTCCCTCTCCCCTCTCTCCCCAAGAGCCTGGAGGCAGGAAGGCTGCTGGAAGCAGAGAGGGGAAAAGCCTCTCCCCAAACAGGTTAAATCATTCTGCTCTTTTGTGTCTAAAACTGCAAAGTTCCTTATTTTGTTGTTGGAAGTGGAAAAGCCACTTCAACACTGAGTCAGGGAAAACCTAAGTTAAGTTATTGCTCAGGTGAGCAGGTTTTGTTTGCTTGTGTTTCTGTTGTTTACACTGTGGCAGTCTCAGTGCCTGGGACTGAATAAACCAGGCACAGCCTGTTTAAAGGAACAGCACGTGATGCCTCGTCATTTAACCCACCCTAAAAGACCGTGTTCTAACAGTCCCGGACAGACAGCAGAGCCCCAGAGTAAGCCGTTTGTCACAATATATATATATATATATATATATATATATATATATATATATATATATATATATACAGTGTTCGACAAACCTATACATTTGCTCGCCCCGGGCGAGTGGATTTAACCCCCGGGCGAGTAAATATTGGCCCAAGCAGCACACGTTTGGTACTAGGTGGCGAGTAGATTTTTTTGTGTGGCGAGTAGATTTTTTGGTGATTTGTCAACCACTGTATATATATATATATATATATATATATATATATATATATATATATATATATATATATATATAAAATAAAAAATAGACGATACCGTTCTGTGGCTAACGAAATGCTTTTATTTGTGCGAGCTTTCGAGATACACTGATCTCTTCTTCCGGCGATGTTACAATGAATGAAGCAAGCACAGGGTATACTTAAAAACAGTGTCTCTTGGAATGTTATCTGTGCTCGTCCCTCCCCCGTGTGTGGATGTGATTTATGGATAGAGGTGTTAAATGGTTCCTGAAAGTTAGTGATGTAAGAGTGTGTGTGTATATCTGTGTGAATATAAATGAATGGAGAGCCCACAGTGTATACAGTGCTTTACAAAAGGTGTGTGTGTGGAGTGGGAGAAATTATTCTGACCCATAACTACTTCACATTTGGAAATGACACATACCTCCAGAAAACCGGGACCGCTATGGGTACTCGGATGGCGCCACAATATGCCAACCTGTTCTGCGCAAAACTGGAAAGTGACTTTCTTTCCACCTGTCACTTGAAACCCCTTACATACTTTCGCTACATCGATGACATCCTACTGATTTGGACCTCTGGCGAACAGGACCTCCTACAGTTCTATGACAACTTCAATACGTTCCACCCGACCATCAACCTCAAACTCACCCATTCCCCGGAAGAAGTACATTTCCTAGACACCACCATCACCATAAAGAAAAACCAACTACAGACTTCTGTATACCGCAAACCTACAGACAGAGCCAGCTATTTGAGGGACAACAGCTTCCACCCGACACACACCAAAAATGCAACCATCTACAGTCAAGCCATACAATACAACCGGATATGCTCCGACACAGCAGACAGAGACCAGCGGATTAAAGCCTTGAGATCAGATTTTATAAATCGTGGATATAACCACAGAATTGTAGACCAGCAAATTCACAAAGCCACCAGAATACCAAGAAGTGATCTCCTTGAATACAAACAGAAAGAGACAAGCGACAGGGTACCTTTGGTGGTAACATATAACCCACACCTAGGAGCCCTACGCAAGATCGCCAGGGAACTACAACCCGTCCTCCAGGAAGATACAAGACTGCAACAGGTCTTCGCTGAAGCACCCTTATTATCATACAGACAACCTCATAATCTCAAGAATATTATGGTGAGGAGTAAAGTATTCAGCAGCACAACTGAATGCGGGACGAAACCATGCCAGGACGCAAGATGCAAATATGTATATATATATTAATTTATACATATATATATATATATATATATATATATATATATATATATATATACAGTGCTTGACAAATCACCCAAAAATCTACTCGCCGAACCCAAAAATCTACTCGCCACCTAGTCCCGCCCCTAGTCCCGCCCCCAACCCCGCCTCTAGTCCCGCCCCCAGCCACGCATTTAAAAAAAAGCCATAAATTGAATAAATTCCTAGTAAGAACATTCGTTTTTGATATTAGTTTATTTATTGTATTACATTATACTACAATTAGTCCTTGGTGTGTGGTGTGTGTGTGTGTGTATAAATGTCGAATCTAGAAAAAAAAAAGCCAGATGTGGATGACTAGTTTCCTGCACCCCTTAACTAGTGTCTGGATGCCCCTGCTTCACAATATTTAAAGCAGCAATCCCGTCTGGGATCTTACCTGATCCGCAGACCCTCAAAGTCCAAGTACCCTCATTCCCGCAATGTTATACATTGGAGGGGAGGTGTTCGTTCCCTGTCTTCTGGGTTAGGGGGGGTTCGATGTCTTCCGTGTGAAGCTTGAGTCAGATCTGGAAGTAAGCAGTATAGGTTATTTCAGTGTAGTATAGGGCAGTTAAGATATCCAGATCCATAGTGTGAGAGTGTGTGGGGGAGAGAGCGAGAGTGTGTGGGGGAGAGAGAGAGAGAGAGTGGGAGAGAGAGAGAGAGTGGGAGAGAGAGAGAGAGTGGGAGAGAGAGAGAGAGTGGGAGAGAGAGAGTGGGAGAGAGAGAGAGAGAGAGAGAGTGGGAGAGAGAGAGAGTGGAAGAGAGAGAGAGAGAGTGGGAGAGAGAGAGAGAGTGGGAGAGAGAGAGTGGGAGAGAGAGAGAGAGTGGGAGAGAGAGAGAGTGGAAGAGAGAGAGAGAGAGTGGGAGAGAGAGAGAGAGTGGGAGAGAGAGAGAGAGTGGGAGAGAGAGAGAGAGTGGGAGAGAGAGAGAGAGTGGGAGAGAGAGAGAGAGTGGGAGAGAGAGAGAGAGTGGGAGAGTGGGAGAGAGAGAGAGTGGGAGAGAGAGAGAGTGGGAGAGAGAGAGAGTGGGAGAGAGAGAGAGTGGGAGAGAGAGAGAGTGGGAGAGAGAGAGAGAGAGTGGGAGAGAGAGAGAGTGAGAGAGAGAGTGAGAGTGGGAGAGACAGAGAGAGAGTGGGAGAGACAGGGAGAGAGAGCGGGAGAGACAGAGAGAGAGTGGGAGAGACAGAGAGAGAGTGGGAGAGACAGAGAGAGAGTGGGAGAGACAGAGAGAGAGAGCGGGAGAGACAGAGAGAGAGTGGGAGAGAGAGTGGGAGGGAGAGTGGGAGAGAGAGTGGGAGAGAGAGTGGGAGAGAGAGTCGGAGAGAGAGTGGGAGAGAGAGACAGAGAGAGAGACAGAGAGAGAGAGACAGAGAGAGAGAGAGAGAGACAGAGAGAGAGACAGAGAAAGACAGATAAAGAGACGTCAAGGCGCCGTGACGTTGACGCTGCTCCGCGCTGATTGGATGTTTTCAGCCGACAGTGCTCTGAAAAACAGCTTGGCTGTCGGCTGAAAACTCCAGCGCCTCAGCACGCCTGCGGACGCTCGCGTGAGCCCCCTCTCAAGGCATCCTCATTGAGTATGCAGGGGCTCAGCGCGGAGCGTCCGCACGGCTCAGCGCGTCCTGTCCTTCTATGGACTCGGCCAGAGAGACAGACAGAGAGAGACAGACAGAGAGAGACACACAGAGAGAGACACACAGAAAAAGAGAGACACACAGAAAAAGAGAGACACACACAGAAAAAGAGAGACACACACAGAAAAAGAGAGACACACACAGAAAAAGAGAGACACACACAGAAAAAGAGAGACACACACAGAAAAAGAGAGCCACACACAGAAAAAGAGAGACACACACAGAGAAAGAGAGACACACACAGAGAAAGAGAGACACACACAGAAAAAGAGAGACACACAGAAAAAGAGAGACACACACAGAAAAAGAGAGACACACACAGAAAAAGAGAGATACACACAGAAAAAGAGAGACACACAAAAATGAGAGACACAAAAATGAGAGACACAAAAATGAGAGACACAAAAATGAGAGACACAAAAATGAGAGACAAAGAACACACACAGAGAGAATGAGAGACAAAGACAGAGAGAGGGCGAGGGCGACAGGGAGAAGGCGAGGGCGACACAGGGAGAGGGTGACACACAGACACACACTCACTCTCACTCACAGACACGCAGAGACACACTCACGCAGACACTCACGCAGAGACACACTCACACAGAAGACTCACAGACACACACTCAGAGACACTCACACACACACACACACACAGACACACAGACAGGCACACAGGCACACTGACAGACACACAGGCACACTGACAGACACACAGGCACACTGACAGACACACAGGCACACTGACAGACACACAGGCACACTGACAGACACACAGGCACACTCACAGACACACAGGCACACTGACAGACACACAGGCACACTGACAGACACACAGGCACACTGACAGACACACAGGCACACTGACAGACACACAGGCACACTGACAGACACACAGGCACACTCACAGACACACAGGCACACAGGCACACTGACAGACACACAGGCACACAGGCACACTGACACACTCACAGACACATAGGCACATTCACAGACACACAGGCACACAAGCACACTGACAGACACACAGGCACACTGACAGACACACAGGCACACAGGCACACTCACAGACACACAGGCACACTCACAGACACACAGGCACACTCACAGACACACAGGCACACTCACAGACACACAGGCACACTCACAGACACACAGGCACACTCACAGACACACAGGCACACTCACAGACACACTCACAGACACACAGGCACACAGGCACACTCACACACTCACAGACACTCAGTCTGTCACTCACACACTCACCGGGTCACACGTGGCAGCAGTGGGGTCTCCGCACGGCAGTGGGCCCTCTCCAAGACATGGGACACAGCGCAGCGCGCTCCCCGGACACCCCCGGGCAGCAAGCCAGGATCGGGGGCAGGTGATTAGGTGATTAGGGGGAGATCATGGGCAGGAGGCGGACTGGCGCAGGAGGCGTGCATGGGGGAAGCTGGGTTGGCACTTCCCCCTCCGTCCCACGTGGGGAGCGGAGGGTGCGGGGGGGCTGGATCGCGCGCTTGTTTTGGGCTTCCCCCTCCGTCCCACGTGGGGAGCGGAGGGTGGGGGGGGCTGGATCGCGCGCTTGTTTTGGGCTTCCCCCTCCGTCCCACGTGGGGAGCGGAGGGTGCGGGGGGGCTGGATCGCGCGCTTGTTTTGGGCTTCCCCCTCCGTCCCACGTGGGGAGCGGAGGGGGGGGGGCTGGGTTGCGCGCGGGGCTTGGTTTGGGCTTCCCCCTCCATCCCACGTGGGGAGTGGGGGGGGGGGGGAGGGATGCGGGGGATTCTGGGTTGCTGGGGGGAACAGGCAGCGCAAATGGCAGGACACTCTGCTTGCCCTGTGCACGCGCGCCGGGACCACAGGATTTGCCGCCATTTTTTAACCCAATCAGGGAGGGGGATTATTTATTTATTCATTTAAAAAAAAAAAAAAATTGGCACGAGCAGGGGAATTCATTGAGCTGCAGCACGGGTCGCCAGCTGCCTAAATCCACTCGCAACGGGCGATTGGTTATCATTATTTGTCGAGCACTGTATATATATATATATATATATACCACTGTCATTAAGGTTATGGTGGGTAAAAAAAGTGACAAAAACCCTCCACAGTAAAGCATAAAGCAACTGTAAATATTACTGTATGTTCATTTGCATGTCTTAGACAGGTCTGCAACCCTGTATTTCCCCATTGTCACCCAGCATACAGCACTTCCACTGCAGCAAGGGATTCTGGGAAATGACATGCAAATGAGCACTCAGTGCCACCTTTTGTCTCAAGCTCGTATTACACAAGCCAATCCTCAAGCCACTGCATGCTGTTTTAAACACAGCTTTTAAACAGAGGCTGGGATGAGATGCAAAGCCATTAGACCTACTCACATACATGTTTCAACCTTGATGGGTATCATCAGTGTGAGGCTGGTCTTAATGGCTAGCAGGTTTGAGACTAGACTAGGTAATCACCACTGTCATTAAGGTTATGGTGGGTAAAAAAAGTGACAAAAACCCTCCACAGTAAAGCATAAAGCAACTGTAAATATTACTGTATGTTCATTTGCATGTCTTAGACAGGTCTGCAACCCTGTCTTTCCCCATTGTCACCCAGCATACAGCACTTCCACTGCAGCAAGGGATTCTGGGAAATGACATGCAAATGAGCACTCAGTGCCACCTTTTGTCTCAAGCTCGTATTACACAAGCCAATCCTCAAGCCACTGCATGCTGTTTTAAACACAGCTTTTAAACAGAGGCTGGGATGAGATGCAAAGCCATTAGACCTACTCACATACATGTTTCAACCTTGATGGGTATCATCAGTGTGAGGCTGGTCTTAATGGCTAGCAGGTTTGAGACTAGACTAGGTAATCACCACTGTCATTAAGGTTATGGTGGGTAAAAAAAGTGACAAAAACCCTCCACAGTAAAGCATAAAGCAACTGTAAATATTACTGTATGTTCATTTGCATGTCTTAGACAGGTCTGCAACCCTGTCTTTCCCCATTGTCACCCAGCATACAGCACTTCCACTGCAGCAAGGGATTCTGGGAAATGACATGCAAATGAGCACTCAGTGGCTGGAGGATTGGCTTGTGTAATACGAGCTTGAGACAAAAGGTGGCACTGAGTGCTCATTTGCATGTCATTTCCCAGAATCCCTTGCTGCAGTGGAAGTGCTGTATGCTGGGTGACAATGGGGAAAGACAGGGTTGCAGACCTGTCTAAGACATGCAAATGAACATACAGTAATATTTACAGTTGCTTTATGCTTTACTGTGGAGGGTTTTTGTCACTTTTTTTACCCACCATAACCTTAATGACAGTGGTGATTACCTAGTCTAGTCTCAAACCTGCTAGCCATTAAGACCAGCCTCACACTGATGATACCCATCAAGGTTGAAACATGTATGTGAGTAGGTCTAATGGCTTTGCATCTCATCCCAGCCTCTGTTTAAAAGCTGTGTTTAAAACAGCATGCAGTGGCTTGAGGATTGGCTTGTGTAATACGAGCTTGAGACAAAAGGTGGCACTGAGTGCTCATTTGCATGTCATTTCCCAGAATCCCTTGCTGCAGTGGAAGTGCTGTATGCTGGGTGACAATGGGGAAAGACAGGGTTGCAGACCTGTCTAAGACATGCAAATGAACATACAGTAATATTTACAGTTGCTATATATATATATATATATATATATATATATATATATATATATATATATATATATATATATATATATATATGTATAAATTAATAGGACATACACATTGTAGTTTTTTTAACACAAATTAATGTTACAATTTTGATGTAATCCCCAGCTTCCACATATACAGTAGGGGTGTATTTACTAAAGTCTGCCAGCGCCAAAACCCAGTGCAAAAACCAGTCATATTCATCAAAGAAAAGGACTCCCATTGAAAGCACTTTGATAAATCTTGTTTTGCACAGACATTGCCTCAATTTTGCAGCCAGGAGACTATAGAAAATAACCAGCATAGTCTTGGATTTCTAATATCTGTGCATGTGAGCTGAATGTCAACCTGTCAAAAAACTATTCCCCTAAAGCTCTATACAAGTATAAGGTCAGAAGTTTAGGCTCATTTAAGATGCAGCCCGATAAAAACATTGTTCAGGTAGCCCATGTCACTCAATCTCTAACGTGCCTCAAACTTACCTGTACACACCCAAGCCATGTACTTTCACAACTAATTAACATGTCCTATCATGGTTCACAGCACATGCCACTAGACAGGTATAACAGCTGATTGCTATTTGTGATGAGTGTAATAATATAAGCTGCACATGCAGCATAACTGTGTGTACATTTTTAAAAAAAAGTAAGAATCAAGTAAATTTTCTCAATGTGATACACGTGCTGCTTTTATTACCATCGTTCATACTTTATTTTCCCTGTATTGTCATTTTTTTTTAAAAAGCATTACATAACTTAAATGATACATACCAAACTGTATAAAGACAGAGCATAGAAGTCAAATGATGTCTCCTAGTAGACCAGTTCGTTGTTCGTTCTGATATAAATGAGTACAATTTTCAAATGACAGAAACACGTTCTGTTGTTCGTTATGATATTTAGGGCCTTATTCTATAAAGTGTGATAACACTGACTTCAATGGGAATCTTCCTGCGTTGGCACCGGGATTGGCGCCCTCGCACCATATAGAACAAGGCCCTTAATATCTTCTTCTAGTCCCCCCCAAGGCTTTGCAATTGGCCTTCTGCGGCATCACCTGGCTGATTTAATTTCCATTGTTATTTTAATATCTTTAGTATTGGAACACTATGTAGAAGTGGTAACACTGCAGAGCTTTAATGTGTTTTTATCTATTTATTCAGCTCACTGCTAAGGTCAGCTACAAATTTACAAGCCCGAAAGAAAACAGAGAGTTTTAAATTAATGGCTTCTGGCAAACTGTCAAGTGATATTAACTCTGCTATTTGACATATTGTCAGTTTACAAAGCTCTGGGAAGGACATTTGGATGCTGGTTTCTTGATTAAAAAATTATTTACTTTAACCTTCAAAAAAATAAACTAAGCCTGGTCAGAATTTCCACCAATTAACTACATTTTTTGGTTGGTAAAGAAAAAAAGTTTTAAGACAAAAATGTAATGCAAAGTAGTTTTGTCATATAATTCATTCCTTAGCTGCAGTCCTTCTGTGAATAATAGCAAGAGTTTGTATGGGTTCTGCTCAAGTACATTTAAAGAAACACTGTATGTCCAATGTTATTTGGATGGAAAACACTGAAATAGTGGCCTCCCTTCTCAGTGGGTGAACAATGAACAGCAATGCATTCACATGGGTCCTGCAATGCATTCACATGGGTCCTGCAATGCATTCACGTGGGTCCTGCAATGCATTCACGTGGGTCCTGCAATGCATTCACGTGGGTCCTGCAATGCATTCACATGGATCCTGCCATGCATTCACATGGATCCTGCCATGCATTCACATGGGTCCTGCAATGCATTCACATGGGTCCTGCAATGCATTCACATGGGTCCTGCAATGCATTCACATGGGTCCTGTTCTTTTCCAAGGCAACAATATCTTAAGAGGTATAGCATTGACAAATTCTAGCTGGTGTTCACACCCCTATAACCTCACAAAGAAATAGTTCTCAGGATGATCTCTTCAGTACAACACCATTCACATTTGGGAGAATAGTTTACTCACTTTTCTTCCTTCGACCCACTCAGGGAGTGTGAGCCACAGCGTGATCAGCCGCCAATAATGGGTCAAGGCAGCACACAGCCAAAAGGAGCCTGGGTCAGGGTCAATATAATAACATATCTTTTTTCTGGTTCCAGGGATAAAAAAAAGGGAGGCACAAGTACCTTCCTACACTTCAAAAAGAAGATGGGTTGGGGCAAAAGGCCCTGGTTACATGCATTTAGTACCCATGAGTAAACACGAGTGATTGGATTGAAGAATAAAACATAGCTTTTAATGCTATAATAATTCAAACATACCGGAAGTGAAGTCCCGTGGGGGAGAGGTATCAGCGGTGCACGATCAGTGAAAAAATAATAAGGCTGGATTGTTTAAGTGTTAAAAAATGATTTGGCCATAGGCAAATGGATAAAAAAGAGAGGGATGACCCCACAAGCAATCTCGAACACGTTTTACCTGCAACCGGGCTTTATCAAAGAGTATTGTACCTTTGTCTGGAATGGGCTTTAAAGGGGAAAAAACAGATGTGACGTCAATCAAACACTTAGCCCTTAGCATTTGCTTTCCACTCCCTGGGGAATACTACCAGGGATAGTGACACCTCCGGATAGGATCCCCAAAACAACCCAGAAGGGATCACAAACATTAAAACAAATATTTACATTGAATCATCTTGGGAGAAGAAACATACGTTTTTAAATTTAACTAGTGTATAATCTCAACCAAAAAATTCAAAGATTCAAACATATGTAACTCATATGAATATAGCTAAAAATAAAGACAGAAAAATGCAATGTGTGGGTTAGACCTTAAATGCAAGAGAGAGAAAAAAAAGACTTAGTATATACAATTATAAAGTCAAACTAAATGCATATATAAATCAACAATTGAGACATATTCTTCATTATCTATCTGTATAATACTCCTACAATAATGCCTATTGGAGCATTTAGTATTATCCATATGATTAATATGAAAAACAGACAAAAGACCATATGATTAGACAAATGAGAAAAACAGACCCTTATAAAGCCATTTAAACAATCAAATGTCAAAGGCTAATAAGTATGATGGTCAGTCTAACCAACGTTGATTCATGACCAATTAGATGTTATTAGTGAAAACATATTTTGAGATTTCAAAAGAATTTGAGAGTTTCAAACATAGACACAATATATGAAAGTATATGAATTGAAACATATATTATACTGATGTATAAAAATACATATATGCATCACAGATATTATATTATAAAAAGTGTTTAATTTCCCAGTCAACATTAATGCCATTGGGCACCACAGTGTCCAAAGTAAAAATCCAGAACATCTCTTTTTTATTTAGGATGCTCTTGCGATCCCCTCTTCTAACTGGAGAAGGGATATGTTCAATCCCACTAAATGGGAGTGAACTAAGTTGACCCTTTGGATAATTTGAAAAATGTCGGGCGGCTGGAAACCTCAGATCTTTATTTTTAATAGATCTTATGTGCTCCATGATGTGTATTTTTTAAGAACGAATTGTTCTACCGATTTAACTTTTGCTGCACCCACAATTTAGAACATATACAACGTAATTCATATTTCATGTTATAAAGCTTCTAATCTTTATTCTGTCTCTGTTGATATTTTTTTTTATTTTTTTTGAGGGTTGGCGTAAGTACACAGACTACAATGACCACAACTAAAAAAAAACACAGGTGGTAAAACAAAACCCTTGTCTTTTCAGGACATGTTTTGTATAAACTCAGTGACATGTGTTGAAAAAGTCCTAGCCTTCCTGAACACAAATTTTGGCGTGTCTGCAACACACTTGTAACAGGGACTTATAATTGTTGGAAAAACTTGCCTCTAATCCAGCAGTGTGCTGGTTAATTGAATACCAGCAATCAACCAGACTCCATCTGGCTGATTAGGACTGTGAGAAAAAGCCTGTTCTGAGAAACATGAAAGATATTCCTTAGCCCACACCTGGGCTGAACTAAGGAAAAGAAGATGCCTTGATGCACACAGAAGAACTGCATGCTGCCAGCAAGATAAGGGGACAATACCTCTATACCTGGACACAGAGAGGGCCATAGCACACAAGGATGCTGACCCAGGAGAACAGAGAGGCCTTCCCCTACAGAAACCCCAGATAGAGATAAGAATGTATTTTTCGACTGTTGGGTGTTTATATATAATGCCTTGTGAGTGCTCTATAATGGTGTATAAAGAAGTAACATCTAAAGTGACCCAAAGGTATTTAGAAGACCAAGTGAAATTAGACAGTGAGTTTAAAAGATCAGCAGAATCCCTGAAGTATGATGGAAGTTTGTGAACCAAAGGCTGTAATTTTATATATTTTTTACCATTATAGAGCACTCACAAGGCATCACAGCAGTTCAACACTTTCTTAATAAATCTTACCTTTCACATGCACAAATCACTTGTATTTCAGAATCCATTTTATTTGTACTTATTCACAATGATTTCCTATTTGATGCACAGTATTATTTACAGACACATGGCACAGCAATGGGCACCTCTTTTGCACCATCATATGCCAATTTATTTATGGGTAAGTGGGAGTTTTCACATATTTTTAGTCATACCAATCCTTTTTGTAAAAATATTATTTTCTATCAGAGATTGGGGTTATACTAAGGGCAAAGTGTTTGATTGATGTCACATCCGCTTTTTTCCCCTTTGTAGCCCATTCCAGACAATACAATACTCTTTGATAAAGTCCGGTTGCAGGTGAAACGTGTTAGAGTTTAAAAAGAAGAAAAATGCACACAATGCGCACCAGGGATTAAAATGATGTAAAATATTTATTAAAACAAAAATAAAAATAAACTGAGGGGATCCAACCCCACCTCAGTACACATAAGCTATAGATCCGGGTTTAAGTAACAATAAACAGAAACCACATCAAAAGTAAAATGTATCTAATTAGACTAAATCTATAAACAACATGACAAATGAAAAAATAATAAAAAGACATGAATGTTCAAAAAAACGGGATGCATGTACCTAGAATTAAGCTAAAAGAGTAGCTGAACAACTGCCTGAGGCTTGAAAGGGGGAGACGGAGACTTACACTGAAGCCCCAAACGGGTTCTGCCGTGAACGTATAAGGGTCCGGACCACGTCACCGCAGAGATGTAACCACCGTCAGAGCTCCCTGCAAACGCCGTCTGTCTTTTGACATCCGACAGACATCTCCCCTCCCCCCCAATGTCTTATAATTTTTCCACTAGGCTATCTTTCCCATCATAGGGGTCCAGGTAGCTTGGCTTTACATATAAAAACAACCTCACTGCAACCGAAAACTAAAGTAAATTACACACCATGGGATGTGACTGACACATACCTACTCCACAGACTCTGCAGCACTCGTCATTTTTGGGTCTTGTACCCTAGATCTTCTAAATTAAAATATATACAGTACATAATGAATGATGAACAACACACACATATTACGAAAAATAAAGTGCTACTATATACAGATTCTATATACACAGTTCGAAGAGAGGTTCAAATTGCTGTGGAGGATCAGATATAAATAGCAGCATCAGAAAAATGAGAAATGTCCTCTAAAGTCATATACCAACAGGTTGGCTATATTGAGATACATATCCCTCTTTTTATCCTTGGGTTTAATTAAGTATAGTAGGGATGAAGAGAGTTTGGGAATTTTTGCGAGTGGGATATTAGTGTGGAAAAGAAAGAGATGTTAAATCAAAAGAACCCACTGTCTAATCTCTGAAAGGTAGTTTGAATCTGATGCACATTGTCTTTGAGAAATTACATCCTTCTCTGATTTTACCACGGTACAGAATTTCGTGTCATCAGCAAAGATGGAGATTTTGCTCTCTATGCCAACCTCAAGGTCATTAATAAACAAGTTAAAAAGCATGGGTCCCAATACCGAACCTTGAGGTACTTCCACTCACAACTTTAGGCCAACCTGAAAAGGTTCCATTTATGACAACTCTCTGTTATCTATCCTTCAACTAGTTTTCAATATTTTTTTTAACCTATTTTGTAAACTAACCCCTTGTGTCGAACCTTATCAAAAGCCTTTAAAAAAATCTAAGTAAAGCACATTAACTGCATTACCCTGGTATAAATTCCTACTTACCTCCTCAAAGTAGTACTGTATTTTTTGTAAAATGTGTGCGTTATTCAGCATTCTTTATGTCTATATTTTAATTATTATAACATATTAGGTAGGTAGAATCAGACAGTTTTGCCCCCGCATGGATCTTCTTGGACAGAAAAAACACAAAAAACAGCGCACGACGCTCATAGTGTAGTAAATTAAAATGTAATGAGTGACACAATATTGGGTAAGTAATCTGCGTACATCAAAAACGAATTAAAACAGCATGTCAAGGGATAATGTTACTCAAGCGCCAATCAGCAGGACCAGGTCTCTCCAGCAAGATGTCATCTGGTGATCCCCAGGTACTTGCTTCCAGATCCAGAGTCGTCACATTGGTGTCAATTGTTAGTCCTTATGGTCTGTCCGTAGTTCAAACACCAATCCTATTTCTAGGTAAAGTGTGATGCAGGTTCAATTGTCCCAATGTTCTAATTCAACTAGTAGTAAGTGGTGGGGAGACTGAGTGAAGGCGTCTAATCGCGGTGGTTTGCTGCACCTCAGCGTTCAACTGCTCTTCCGTCTGCCCATCAGTGACGTCACTGCACTGCAACGCCGTGTAGCGCGCGCTCGAGCCTCTCACCGATCTCCAATCAAGCAAACAGCGTTGTAAGGATGCAGCAGTTCATCGGATCACTTAAAGTCTGGGTTTCAGTACTATCCTATGCGTTTCGAAACTTCTTGGTCTGTCCTGTGGACCTTCTACCAGAAGCTAGAATTCCTGATGGGTGCATTTATTCCCAAATTAAAGGTATTACAGGAGTATATTAAAGAAAACCTTGAGAAGGGATTTATCCACCATTTTACCTCTCCAGCCAGAGCTCTTAGCTTCTTCGTTATGAAGAAAGATGGATCACTTCATCCCTGTGTGAACTACTGAGCATTTAACCAAGTAAGCATAAGAAAACCAATAATTCCAGAACTCTTGGCGCGACTTCGTTTGGCAAAAAAATCTTCTACAAATGGGATCATAGAAGAGCATACAATCTAGTGCACATTCACCTTGGAGACAACTACTGTAGAAGAGCGCTTTCCGTACCACCTATGGACATTTTGAATACCTGGTGATGACTTTTGGGCTATGCAATTCCCTTGCTACATTTCAACATTTTTGAATTACGTGTTCTTAGATCTACTGGATCAATTCGTAATCATTTATCTAGATGATATTCTGATCTTCTCCGATAGCCTGAAGGAACACAGAGAGAATGTCCGTACAGTGTTAGAATGACTTTGACAGTATAATCTGTATGCTAAAATCGAGAAATTCGAATTTGACACGATCCAGTTTCTGGAATTGGTGGCATCCCCCAAAGGCTTATAAATGGACTCAAGCAAAATTAAAGCAGTTCAAGACTGGCCCGTTACTACTGATGTTAAGGGCATCCAACGTTTAATTGGATTTGCTTATTTCTATAGACTCTTAATTTGGGGGTTTCTTCCCTAGTATACCCTATTACCCTGACTCGAAAAGGGACTCCATTTACCTGGTCAGCCCAAATTCAAGATAATTTGAGCAGTTAAAAAGGGCTTTTACCTCTGCTCCTGTCTTGGCTTACCCCAATTCAGATTTTCCTTTCATCGTTGAAGTTGATGCATCGGACATTGTCTTTGGAGTAATCCTGTCGCAGCAAAAGGGGCCCAAACAGTTAATGCATCCGTGTGCATTCTTTTCAATAAACTTTCTGCACCTGAAGTTAATTACGTATCAGGGACAAGGAACTTTTAGCGATTTAAGGCAGATTTCAAAGAATGCAGACATTTTTGGAAGGTACTTATCCAGTGATGTTTTTTACCAATCCTAAAAATTTGGAATACCTGCATACTGCCCGTCGCCCGATTCCAAGACAAGCAAGGTGGGCTTTGTACTTAACTCGCTTCAACTTGGTAGGGTCTTTCTTAACTGGGACTCTAAATAGTAAAGCAGATGATGTGGAGACAACACGGCGGAGAATCAACCGAACCTGTCCGTCAGCACGGTTTTACAGCAAAGGAATTTTGTGCCCGCCAAGAACCTTAATAGGCGCATCCAGGAAGCTACTAAATCTGACTCATATACACAGTCTGTCTGTCAGGCATTAGTAGATCTTTTTGAGGTGCATTGAGGCTGTCCGTTTTTTAAGGGGATGCAATATATTCCACCTGGTAATATTCGACTGGAAGTTCTGAAGTTACATCACGACTCTGTGATGGCAGGCCCCCAAGGAATGAGGAAAACTTAGAACTTCTCTCATTAATACTGGTGGCCAAAGCTTGTCCTTGACGTACAAGACTATGTCCAGTCCTGTGAAGTGTGTGCCAGTAATAAGACACCTCGTGCCAAGCTATGTGGCCTCCTACCGCCACTACCTATTCCCAGGAGACCATGGGGTTCCATTTCAATGGATGTAATGGTAGAACTACCTCTCAGAAGATTACAAAACCATTCTGGTAGTAGTGGACCGATTGACCAGTATGGCACATTTAATTCCCGTAAAGAGGATAACACTTGCAATGGAGCGTGTCTTCAGGCTATATGGACTCCCAGAAGAGGAGTAGACTACTGTTTGGGGAACTACGTTTACTTCTCATTTAGGCAAGCTTTCTGCAACCTACTGAACATTAAGACCAGTTGAGATCCCTCAGTCTAATGGTCAGACAGAACACACTAACCAAACCCTGGAACAATACCTTTGATGCGTTGAGTTACCAGCAGGACGATTGGAAGTCATTACTTCCTACCACCAATTTACCTATAATACATCCAGACATATGGCATCCAAAGGCTTGCCTACCCATTGTGGACCATTCCTTAGTCCCTGCGGCAACTAAAAAAAATTGGAAGACCTAACGCAGCTCCACATTAAAATGGTGGATACCGGGGTCTAAGATGGCTGCCAAGCAGAACTGATTTACCTAGACCCGGCGCCAAACTCCGCAAGTCAGTTTCTCAGAGACCAAGGTCTGCGGTCCCCCAAACCATCTGGGATCTGGAGCGCGGAGAGAGGATCTGACCGGCGGCCTGATTTGCTCCAACCCGCCGCTGGCTCTGGCGGAGAGAGGTGGGTGCCGCGCAGGAGTGGTGGCGCCTGTCCTGCCTTTGATATCCCCACCTAGGCAGTCTACGGGGGCCTCCCACCCGGCACCGTTCTGTGCGACGGCCACACCTAGTGTCGGGTCCCGGCGGTGAGTGGCAGGAGCCATCTGCGGCGTGCGAGCCCAATCACTGAGGGCTCTGGAGGTGAGGGGTCTCGGGGTAATGGCGGTCGCGCGGTGAGCAGGGGGAGGAACGGGCGGCCATCTTGCCCCTGGAACACACGGAGGCTCCAGAAAGGACGAGGGTGAATCGGGGCCAACGCAGGGCTAAGGGGTCTTAACGGGGCTCCTCCCCCCCCCTACACGGGCTCACTGGTAGGTGTGTGGAAACTTCAAGGGGAGATCTGAGGGCACTCCATTCTGGCCATTGAGCTGTTCCAACTCAGCTATAAAATGGCTGCCACAGGCCTACAGTATAAGATAAGCGAAGCGGTGGCCCAGCACCTGCGTCCCCATTAGATGCTTCTTCCCCTGAGCACCGAAATACCAGCGTGAGACTCCAAAGCTCTGAACAGTCAAACCAGCATAGTGCAAGTACATGTGTGTTTGGGCTGGCAGTTCATATCTCATGCCTCCCTGTCAAAAGTCACTACACCAAACAAAGGCCTGCAACAAAATAATAAAAACTGCTCAAAATAAAAATACTATACTGTAGCAAATACACAGGAGAAAAGAGTAAATAAATAAATAAAAAACACATCCCCCCAAAAGTAAAGTCTTCCACCATTAAAAATAAAGCAAACAGGAGGGAGAGCTGCCATACCCGGGGAGACCCCTACCCCTCCGGTGAGTGGAAATTCTTCTGCTGCTGAGAGGGTAAAAACACCCCAGACGTGCCATTTCTGGTTTCAATTAAAGGAGGCCAAGGGAATTGTTGTTGACCTTAAAGGAGACAGGTACCATTTGAGCTGCAACTAACCTCAAAGGAGACATGTACCATAAAAAATATATACATGCTTTATCCGTGCTAAATAATAATCATCTACAGCACTATAGCTGGAGGGGTCCCAGTCTTGTGCCTCCTCAGAACTACACTGGCGACACACTTTATTCGAGCTCGGCTAGTCCCACGAATTCGGGTATACCCGGGTGTATTGAGGTTTGTGACTGTTTTCTGCCCGAGTGCATTGGGTTATTTTCCAGGCAGGGATTGAAGCATTTTATTCCCGCTGGCTGCAATACTGCACAGTATATATATATATATATATACTGCATTACAATTCATGAATTTATGCCATCTGGTAGACACGCGAAGCATTGCAGCCTATTAAATCCTAATCATATCATTTAACAGATCAGCCGCCCGTCAGCCAGGCATGAACCCAGGCTGGGAAGGCAAACGCAACGGGGCTTGTCAGAGGTGAGGAGCGGCGCATTCCAGGTATCTGCCAGGTACATACTGGGTATTTGCTCGAATAAAGTGTGTCGGTGCAGTACCAAAACAGAAGTAATTAAAACAAAAATGTTCCTCACTGGTGCGCACGTGGCGCAGTTCACAATGACCGCCTGAAGCAGGCTCCAGGGGGCGGCGGGTCTACAAAATAATTTAACAATATAAAAAAAGCAGGCAACGCATAGATAAGAGCAGTTGGATCGAGAATTCTTCAAAATGGCTCAGAGAAAGCCGACTCCGCAGGACTTCTTTAAG
The DNA here is from genome assembly GCF_040206685.1 of Ascaphus truei. Taxonomy (NCBI): domain Eukaryota; kingdom Metazoa; phylum Chordata; class Amphibia; order Anura; family Ascaphidae; genus Ascaphus; species Ascaphus truei. The sequence continues at coordinate 363,325,433 of NC_134485.1, forward strand.
ACAAAAGAGAGAAACAAATCGGGCCGGTCAGAAAGCAGAGCGGCATCTCCCGCAAGTCAGACGCAGAACCTGAACCTGAGATATGTGACCAAACATCAACTAAAAAAGACATTGAGAACTTATACGCAAGCTTAAAAACCTTACTCCACCAAGGGCTGCAATGTGCAAAGATCTCAGATCAAAGGTCAGCTCCATAGGAGAGTGCACAGACACGTTGGAACATAAAGTGGATGAAGTCTTTAACACCAGACAACTATGGATACGGAGATCCTGGCCCTAAGATCCAAAATGGCCGACCTGGAGGAGAAACAGGAGGATCAAGAAAATAGGGCAAGAAGAAACAACCTCAGGTTCAAAAACATCCCAGAGACGGTTACAGATCTAGAAAAAGCAACAACTGAATGGCTACAGCCCCTCCTTCCAGAAATGCCCCCAGATGCATTGATCCTTGACAGAGCGCATAGAGCTCTTAGACCGAGACCACAAGCCGGAGATAGAGCAAGAGATGTAGTGGTGAGGCTTCACTACTTTAAAACTAAAGAAGTGGTTCTAGCCCTGGCATGGGAAAAAGGAGGGCTGAAATGGGGAGACGTGTCGATAGACGTATACAATGATCTGGCACCATCAACGCTGATGAAAAGGATGGCCCTGAAACATATCACAAAAATTCTGAGAGACAACAAAATTTGCTACAAGTGGGGATTCCCATTCCGCCTTATCGCCACTAGAAATGTAACGCAAGCCTACATGAGGGATCCGGAAGAGGGAGCGGACTTCCTAGAAAGACTGGGACTGCAACCACCAGAATCCATGACCCGAGAAGAACACAGACCATCTCCCGTCAGACCCATGTGGAAAGAAGTGGGAAGAGGAGCCACTCCATATAGAGGAAACCCAAGGGAGCCCCAGAAACCTTAGATCTATGCAAAACCTGCTACAACAGAGAAAAAACAAAAACCCGATATAAAGAACTATGCCAAAAATACCAGACTGTGATGAGTAGCAGTTACATAAACCCAGATAAGGAATAGCAAGGTACCCCTCCATTACCCCATAGTCTAGCGGGTAATCCGAAGGTTAGAATTACCGGCATGAATAAGAATAGCCCCAAACTACTTACAGTACAGATAGGAGGAAAATCTTGCTTTCAATAACAGATTCAGACAAAATTAAGTATTTCCTAGTTTAGCGGCTAGAACGCAACCTAGAATAACCATTATATTTGCAAAGCATCTTTAGAGTAGCTAAAAGGAGGGGAAACACGGAGACTAGTAAGCAGAAAAGAAGAAATTAAGCAAAAAAACAAAAAAAAGAGGGGGGGGTTGTAGGTAAAGTGTGTTAAATGTATGATTTCAGTTGTTGAATTATGTTTGTTCAATATAGAGTTGATCACAATGCCCAAGATCTTTATATATGGTATAGGAGGTTTAAAAAAAAAAAAAGTTGATTTATTAGGCAGACCCGCAACCTGGGACCGCAGTACGATCCTTACACACCCAAAGATATGGGTGTGGGATTAGCGCTACTGCGCAATCGCAGAGAACGATCAATCACGATAAGTGATCAAACAAATCCAGGCTATGTTAGTCACCTGGATTATTCTATATATGTTGTTTTTTTTTTGATGTTTAAATGTTTTCATTGCTACAAGACGTGTAAGAATAGCCTCCGGGCTGCCGCTCAAGGGAAAACAGACAACGAATCCACCAGAGAAGAAGACTCCACAGACAGGTAAATACAAATGGCACTGAAATTAATATCACATATCAGCAAGGGGCTGAACAATGTGGTAAAACGGAAGCTAGCAATGACAGAATATAAAAGACTATCAGGTGACATAATATTCCTACAAGAAACGCACTTCACGGCTAGCTCTACTCCTACATATTGGGACAAATACTACCCCCAGATATACACGGCATCTGCAAAGGAAGAAAAGAAGAGAGGGGTGGCCATACTCCTAGCAAGGAACTCTCCAGTTAAGGTAGACAAGATAAGAAGGGACCCAGAGGGACGATACCTAATACTCACAGGGGACATAGAAGATACCCAGATAACCCTAGTTAATGCGTACACGCCAAATGAAAACAAGACAATATTTTTTTACAAAATTATTTCGACTGTTTGGTAAAAACTACCGGGGCCGCATAGTCTTTGCGGGAGATTTCAATATAGCCTTAAATGAAAAACAAGAAAGATCTAAACCTGCTTTAGCTACGACTCGGGTTTCCTGAAAAGGGGAGAGAAAAGCACAAAGAGAGGGACTTAAAGCGTTTGATTTAAGGGATGCATGGAGAGAGATAAATCCGCAGAAAAGAGACTTCTCTTTCTATTCAGCACCCCACAAAGTATATACAAGGATAGATTACATATTTGTAGATTCTCTGCTAATCCCAAAAATAACAAAGGCCACAATGCACCCAATTACCTGGTAAGATCGTGCCCCAGTCGAAGTGCACATTGAAGATATACATAAGAAACCAAGTAAAGGGACATGGAGACTAAACGAGTCACTACTAAAGATGCCAGAGGTCATCACGGAGATCAGCAACGAGGGAATCAATTACTTCCAAATAAACGAAGGTAGCGTGAAGTCACCCTATACTCTATGGGAGGCCCATGAGGCAGTGGTGAGAGGTAAACTTATAAGTGTCGCAATACATAGATAGAGGGAGAGACAGAAACAAACCTTAAAGAAAAGATAAAGACCCTAGAAGAGGCACATAAAGCAAATCACAGTATAACAATTGAGAAGGAATTGCGGGATCTAATAGGGAAATTAAATTTATACCTGACTGATAAAGCTGAAAAGGCTAAAGCGTGGACAAAACAAAACTTTTACGAGAATGCCAATAAGGCAGATACAATGCTGGCCACAAGATTGAGGAAAGATAGAATGCAATCTAGAATACATAGCATCAGACGAAAAGATGGGGTGTGTACAACAAATCCACAGACAATAGCTAATGAATTCACCACATTTTTATAAAGAGCTATATAATGGAGTTAAAGTAGATAAAGGGAACACCACCAAGGAAAAACAGAGAAAATTTCTTAGAAAAATGAATTTGCCTAAATTCACATCACAGGAAATAAAAACACTATCCCAGCCAATAACTTCGAAAGAGGTATTCGAAACAATAAAGGAGCTGAAAAATTCCAAGGCCCCGGGACCAGATGTTCTGTCCAATATATACTATAAAAAACTAGCCCACATATTAGTTCCCCAACTGGTAAAGATATTCAATAAAGCTCTTGAGGGAGAGCAGTTCTCACAAACAATGCTTGAATCAAAAATAATATTAATACATAAAGAGAGAAAGGATCCCACACAATGCAAAAGCTACAGACCGATATCCCTGATCAATAATGATCTCAAAATATTTTCCAAAATACTAGCCACTAGATTGAATAAGTATCTTCCGCAACTGATAGATGCAGATCAGGCAGGATTTATACGAGGTCGTCAGGCAGCGGATAATACAAGGAAAACAATTAACTTGATCCAGATAGCTAAGCAGAATAACACGCCTTCAATGCTACTATCACTAGACGCAGAGAAAGCTTTTGATCGCATTGATTGGGGATATATGTTTGAGACACTTAGGGCTTTTGGAGTGAAAGGCAAATTTATGAAAGCTATAGCCTCATTATATAGGGAACCCACAGCTAAAGTATCCTACCTTAATATGCAGACCGATAAAATCCACATCAGAAATGGCACAAGACAAGGGTGCCCTCTGTCACCCCTGTTGTTCGCTATTGCGATAGAACCTTTAGCAGCTCAAATCAGGTCGAACGCGGATATCAGGGGGATTGATGTAAAATAAAAAGAATACAAGTTGTCATTGTTTACCGATGATATATTATTAACAATATCAAAACCCTTAACCTCGCTCCCAAACCTATTCAGTAATTTGTCAGAGTTCCAAAAATTATCAGGTTTTAAAATAAATAATGAAAAATCCGAAGCCCTAAATATAAATCTCCCTCAGGAACAAATAAAGTTGATAAAAATAAACTTTGACTTCGCATGGAAGACTCAGGCCATAAAGTACTTGGGAATCTGGTTGACCAATACTAATCAAGAAGGAAAAAACCTGGGCACTGCGGATATCTGCTTAGAAAAATTTATTGTAAGCCAATAATGTATGACGTTTCGGCCTCAAGGGCCTTTCTCAAATGCAAAGCAATAACTATTATGCCACTTTGCATTTGAGAAAGGCCCTTGAGGCCGAAACATCATACATTATTGGCTTACAATAAATTTTTCTAAGCAGAAATCCACAGTGTCCAGGTTTTTTCCTTCCTGTCAGACATTGGAATACCACCCAGAGATTCCTGAACCAGGTGCACCGGTATTTATTTGATTTTGTTTCTTTGTAGGAGTGCAGCATTTCCCTCCTGTTCTGACCAATACAAAAGACACTATATATGAGACAAACTACCCAACACTAATAAAAACACTGAAAAAAGACTTAGAAGAATGGTCCAGGTACCATATATTCTGGATAGGTAGAGTAAACGCTATTAAAATGAACTTATTACCAAGAATCTTGTACTTATTTCACACATTACCAGTGCAGGTCAGGGCTAGGGATATACATGAGCTACAGACAAAAAATCACAAAATTCATATGGAATAACAAAAAAGCGAGAATAAAGTGGCCCACAATCTATAGACCCAAGATGTCGGGAGGATTAGCCTTACCACACTTATGGCAATATTACCAAGCGGCACATTTAAGCCAACTGGTTCACTGGCATGCCCATAAACAGAGGAAAAAGTGGGTGGAAATTGGTCTGACATGATCTCAAGGTCATCTATAGATATGATACTGTGGTTAACAAAGAAAGAAAGACCTGATCTGACGGTGCCCCTGGAATCTATCACACATTCACTAAAAATGTGGGACTCGTTGAAATCAAAACATGGGTTGACCAACCTAAAGTCTCAGATGACACCACTATTTGAGAATCCTAGATTTATCCCGGGCATGGAACCAACAGCGTTTAAAGAATGGAGCAAGGCAGGGGTCACAAGAGTAAAAGATCTATGGACAAACAAAGAAATTAAAAGATTTGAGACAGTAATGAGAGAAAATGGGCTACATAACTCAGCCTTTTTTAGGTATCTTCAATTGAGGGACCATATACGAAGGGAAGGCCCGTATAGTGACTTTACCATATTTGAGGATATGTGCCTCATGGGGGAGTACAAGAAAGGATTGATCTCCAAAGTATACAACATACTTGCGGCTGTTAAAACAGACACAGTGATAAAACCCAGAATGATGATAAAGTGAGAGGAGGCTTTGGGAGAACAGCTAGATCAGGAAGAGTGGGATAGTATATTTGAGGGGATAGCAAAGAGCTCCACATGTGCCCTAATTAAAGAAAATGCATAAAAAATGCTCCACCAATGGTATTACACTCCACTAAGATTGTCCACATTTTTCAGAAACATGTCCCCACTGTGTACGAGAGGATGTGGTCAACAGGGAATGTTCATGTGGTGGACGTGTCCAAAGGTTACAAAGCTATGGAGGGCCACACATGACATGGCATAAGCAATTCTGGGTTTGATTTCCCCCTAGACCCCTGGAAAGTACTGTTATGCAGGCCAATAGAAAATATGGAAAAAAACGAAGATAAGCTATTGACACACATATATACAGCCGCCAGTTTGAAATAGCTAAAGCCTGGAAACGGGAACAACAGCCAGCTATAGATGCAGTAAGAGCGAGGCTATGGAGGGTCTGTCTCATGGAAAAACTGGCGGGGATACAAAATGACACAGTACAGAAATACTTAGAAGTATGGGAACCATGGAGAATTTATATAGGAAATAGATATATTACTAGGGGAACACTCCAAATATGAAAAACACAAAATAGAAGTGCTGTAAAACACATGAGCTAAGGAAGGAGGGGAAAAAAAACAAGAAAAACTTCTGAGGAAACCTTGGTGTGATATGATTCGTAACTGTATGAAACGAAGAGGTGGGCCTGGAGGGTGTTCAGTATTCAATATTCCACAAAGGTACGGTTGTTAATATACTATTATGGTACACCAACAAGTGGAAAATTATTTCTAAAGCAATGACATTCTTTCGTCTTTTTCTTTTTCCCTCTCCCAGTCTTTTAAGTTAACTTATTGTATTAGTTATTTTATACGCTGTCCCAACAGTGATGTCATTATTGTCTCCCCCCCAAAGGTGTTATATATATATATATATGATACAAATATATGTAATTCAAAAGTAACATGCTACCCTTTTTTATGTTCTGTACCCCATTCCCAATTTTTCTTAACGAAAATGCAAATAAAGAACGAGTTTACAAAAAAAAAAAAAATGGTGGAAACCTATAACAGGAATGCTGACCTACATCGTCAAAAAGGTCTGGAATATAAGTTTGGTGACAAGGTATGGCTGGCCACACAACATTTAAAACAAGGTTGTCCTTTGGTCAAATTAAGTCAGCGATTTATAGGACCATTTCTCAAAGATCGAATTATCCAGTGGCTTTCTGTCTGGACCTACCTGAAAATCCATCTGGTGTTACACACCTCTTTGTTCAAGCCTTTTGTTGAGAATAGATTCCCAGAGTGTGTCTTCCCCCCCCCCTCCCTACTATAGGTCTACAGACAAAAAGAGTACATGGTGAAACAGATACTGCTCGCAGACATCAAGGTGTCCTGCAATACCTGGTGGACTGGAAGGGATACGCTCCTGAAAAGAGGTCCTGGGAACCTGTAGAAAATGTCCGTACCTTGTGCCTCACCCTGACAAGCGAGGTCCTGTGACAACTGGAAGTTTCACTGTGAGGAAGGGGGTACGGTTAGGCATGGCGGGACTCAAATCTGTAGCTTCTGCTGCTCAGGACAGCAGCTCTGGCAGGAAACCAGATCAGCATCTGAGTTGTTCCACTGCCTCAGAGTGCATTTGCAGTACTAATGCTGCTTCACTCAGCTGATCCAGATCAATGACAAACCCTTTTGATTTATATTTAAGGCCAACCCTCTCCTCCTGTCCTTTGCGGGATCAACTAGTTTGTTTGGCCCCTTTTACTCATGAATCCTGCTACTAGTAACCTGCCTGCTCTGACCCAAGTTTGCCTGACCACTCTACATGCTTGCCGTCTGCCCTGATCCATGCCTACCTTATCCTGCACCTTCCAGATACTCCTGACCATGTTCTATTAGGTCTATCTAGCTCCAGCTACTACAATCTGCCTCGCTACAGAGAGCCCGGAGCGACTGGCCTGACGGTGTCAAACCCCAGCTATTTTATCTAGTATATTTAAGGGTATACCTTATACTTGTTGGAAGTTCTGTGACTACAGGACAGATGTGGTAGACCTGCCTGAAGGTAGTCTGTCTCTGGAAGTGTATAATAAGGTATTTAAAATATCACTCACACTTAGATTCCACAGGTGCATGGCTGTATTTTGCTTGGGTGGTGGCCAAAGGAATATAAAATCTCAGAAGATTATAAAAAAAAGTATTAATCATATGTTCCTACTGTAGTAGCTAAGCTGCTAATATTCAATGGATGGAAATCAACAAATCCTCCTACTATTAACAGTTGGACATCCCAATAATGGAGAAACAGATATATGCATTTCGTAACAAATATAGGATAGTAGATGACATCTTAGAGTTTTGACTTAGGCCAAAACCCGGGATATACCGTATGTTGGGGTTTGCTACTCCCAAGCTCGGCAGCGTTCTTGTTATTCTAAAGAACTAAAGGTTATCTCACCATTCAGATATTATGTTTGGATACAAGTTTGCAGAATTAAGTGTCAGACCTAAAAAGGATATATAGCCATAAAATAACAGTAGAAATCATATTTTAAGATATCGGTCTTTTGTTTTTTATATATCCAATTGAAAGTTCGATGTGAATGTGTTTATGTATTCCTGATTTGAATGATAGGTCTTAATATATCGGACAAAGATATTAGTGCTACAGGATTTTATAGATTTGTAAAAATCTTGTAAGATGAATGGTGAATTGTTATCTATGCTTTTCATCTAATTCAATATATATTAAACAATACAAATGAATGTAGGGGGTGGGGAGAGGTGCTACTTGTGATGAACTTTGGAATGCAATGAATTGAGAGCAGCCATTTTTCGTTTTGGGCTAATTTTGTAGAAAAACACCAAAAAAAATGAGCAGAGAACAAACTAGAGATTAAATCAGACATCCTATTTTTCAGTAGAATACAAACTTTAAAACGAAATGTGCAGCTTTAAACCTTTGCCAATCAATAGGCTTGGTAACATTTATTAATAGAGCAAAATATTTTACAACCAGATAAAACAGTGCAACCCGGGGTAGCCTGTATATTTGATTTTAAAGTAATTAAAATAAAAGTCAACCAGTGAAGTTATTTGCATATTTTTATTAATTTTTTTTTTTTATTTCCAACTGAACACATCTGGCATATTTTACATCTTTGCAATAAAACATGGTTACAATAGCTTAAGGAATTGATATATCCAAAATATCTCACCATGATTTCAAGATGAACTGAAAATGAACTTGTCTTCCAGGTGTTCAATATCCCCCCTATTCTAAGGTACAACTCAAGATATTGCTTACAGACTGGTGATGAATAACTTAATATTTATGCCGATTCCTCAAAGTTCTCAGAATCTTTTTTGTTTCGGTTTTTTTTTTTCAATACAAAGAGCAATGTAGAAGAAACTCAGTGGTAAACGTACTAATACAAGGTGAAGAACAAATAATCACATCAATAAATAATGATATGTTTTCTGGTGCAAAGTGCCAATACAAATAATCCATTATTTAATTGTTATTTTTTTTAAATAAATGACTGCCAGTGAGTGTAAATTCGGAGAAAATGACATTCCTGTTACATGCCTCGTAGCCCTACCGACACAATATGTACATCTATGACAATACAGTCACCAAATATACAAAGAAGAAACATGAAGTAAAGTGTATTTACCCCTTGGTGTGTCATTTTAACAGTACGCTGTGCAGGAAATTGCTTTGACAGTCTTCATTGTAAAACATAAAGCATAATTTCTGCCTTAGGCTGGGAACGTGGCTTAAGGTGAAAACACCACCACAACTTAATATATTAACAGCAATCATTTTATACCGAAGCCTAAGTTATCACGAAACAAAGCAATTTATTGAGAGAGGGGAAAAAAAGCACGGGCATGAGGCGAAACTCCCAACCTTGGTTACCTATTTAAGGTACAAGGGTTTGAATAACTTACACGTATAGAACAGCGTCACTTGGAGTCGGCGCTATGACGTGTCAGGCTACTGCTCAGAAATACCAGGGCTTTTTGCCTCTGCTTTCCTTCATAATAATTATAAATAAACAAGAGAAGAATTACAGCAATTATTTCTCTCTCATGAAAGATGTATGGCAAACCATGGCTTCACATCCAAAAGTTTAGAAAGACTTCATTTAAAAGGGGTAAAACGAAGAGAGAATAAAAGAAAAAAGTGCAAGCATATTTTGGTGTAAATGTTCAAAATTATCGGACAACCCCAAATTCAACCTTTTAATACAAGCTGCATCCTATACGCTTCTGTGATATACTTGCTTCATCAGGTTTAAAGTACAAGCAAGTTGTAGCTCCATGATAAAATTAAGAAACATTTTTTTTTGTTCTTTTATACAAGGTTTTACTTTTACAAAAGTATCCCTCTTAAAGTTAAGATGTGCATCTGATGTACAAAGTATCAAACATATTTTTGTTTTAGTTTTTTTCACAGCTTGAAAAGAGGCTGGAAATGGGATGAAAGATTTGCGGACTAAACACCATAAAAGCCGGACACAGGGTTCATCAGAATTTTCAAAAGTCTCTGTGATGCGTCCTACCACCTTTTCTTAAATAAAGATAGTTTAAATAATTACCAAAATGTCTCCTAAGCTTCATAATTTACATGATACACTCGTGCTCTTAGCAGCTGGTGTTCAGTGGTGAAAAAACACACAAAGTAAAATGGTTGCTGACTACAATGTACAGCTATTGCTGGGTGTAATGGAATGTACAGCGGAGGCCAATGCAGACTTGTTTTCCCACCAGAGATGACAACGCCTTTTCATTGCAGCGTTTGTGCTCTCGGCTTCAACTTCGCTCTCAGCTCTTCAGTTATCTTTAGTATCTGTTCTGATGTTCGTAATGCCACCGGTTAAAATCTATATTGAAAGCTACAATGCTACCAGAAGCCATTCCAGTAATCAGAGTCCTAAAAAACAAGAACAGAACGTTTTACATCAGAAGTTGGTTACAATGATCACATTTTAAGCACACATCATAATCTGCGGGGAAATTAATTTGAAACATATAAAACTGTTACAGGTCTCTGAATTTCCTTAGTGCTCCATTTCCTTAACAGAAATCCTACTTGTGTAGTGCCAACATACCGCACGGAAAATATGGTTCTCCTAGCGCTGCCCTCTAACTGGAGAGTACTTCACTTATTTTCCTTAAATAGTGAATGAACCATTTCAATGCAGGATTTACAAGAAAGTATCTATACAATAAATGAGTGAGATAAACTCAGTAGTAGAAGGCTTCTTGTCGCCTTCTTAAATTATCTCATTTGTGACAATGCAATGATCAGAGGGGCTGCAATGTGTTGAAATTAGACACCAATCCTTATGGGTTTTGTTTCTTTCAGAAAAACATAATCCAGCCCCCTTTATTATTACTGTCATGTAAAACAACAGGTGGAGAAGGAAATGGGATGGAAGAGGCAAGGACCGATTTTGTGCTGTTCCAGAAGGCAAAACAATGCAGAGAGATTGAGGATTTATCTCGGTACACGGCTGCTTCATTTATATACCACTAACATCACAAATCCAAGATGGGTCCCTATTAGCACCTCAGAAAAAAGATGTGTATGAGATGTTATTTTGTATGGTCCCTTGTTTGCGTATATGATGGGGTGAGGATGTGATGAGTCACTTGCCTGGAATCACTAAAGGTCAATAAACAAAAAAAAAAATAGCATCATCTGTGTTTGACGCTCATTTTATTAACCTATTCACCAACACCATATTGCCAGCGGTAAAGCAGGATAGCAAGCTTTTTAATACAGAAACAGGTCAGTGATGGTTTAATGGGTGTAAGCAAATAGTAAAAGTAAGCAAATAGCAAAAGTAATTAGAGTCAAACTGCTTATTCACATGTAATTCACTAAACTCTGATATCTGGCGATATTGAGCTACTGCCAAACAATATAGCCAAATTTTATCAGCTACCCCAGGCTAGCATTAACCTATGCTATGTACATAATGGACACTAAATACATAGGTAAGATGAGCCTAGCCATTTAGGATAGATGATAAAGACACATAAGTACTGTAAGAACATTGTAGAACATATTCATATATTAACACATTAGTACCCAAAGTGGCCAGCTAGACATTGTCAACCCATGACCAACTGGCCACTTGGCCAACTAAAGGCTTTGCCGCTGGTGGCTTATTGACCAATGATAACTTAATATTTCATTTTTCTTGCAGTTGGAATTTTTATTGTTCAAGCAACAATTCAATTTTACCCGGGATTCATCGACGGCGCAATAAACACTACACACACACGACAATAAATGAACAAATATCACACGTAACGTGCTCATCTTCAAAGAGCGATAGAGATTATACCACACAAACACTAACCACCATCTCTCATATATTACCGGCTGCAATGTCGTTTGCACATAGAACCATTCAACTACTTGCAGAGGTGCAGAACCACGAGGAAGGATGGTTCCAGCAGCAGATGCACTCATTCATGCACGAGGCATAGATAGGACAAGGCCAGGCGAGCCGACAAGGCTGGCCAGCCAGACAACGGATAGTGAGCGGAAAAGGCGGTTAAGCCACCATATGTGCAGACGCGTGGCCCTCATCAAGTGATGAGGGCGGCCCCAGCCAGGAGCTGCAACCTGCTTTAGCGTTGCAAAGGGGCACATCAACGCATAGATATTTAGGGCCATCGGCTGCCAAGCCGGTGGGGGTTCGGCCTCAATCTGTAATTTCAGATGGGCTGGAAACGGCTGAGACACGGTCGCCATCACCACCCAGCATTGGCGGTACATCGTCAACAGCTCAGAGACGCTCCGGATGCCGGGGGAGACCCTCTACCAGAGAGTGTGGCACGGAGTTCGCTGGGGCAGAGCCCAAAGAATGGTTTGCAACGCCGCTCGGGACACCACAGATTCCAACAAAGAAGATAACGAAGGAAAAGCGGCAGACAATATCAGATACATGTGTAGCGGGCAGGAGCATAACCCCCAAGAGGCTTACCAGCACTCTACCACCTCAGGTCAGGGAGACAGAGTCAGCCAGAGATGCGGGGGCACAAATGTTGGAGACAATAATGAGGGGTGTAAGGCAGGTGCTGACACCATTGGCGACGCTTCTCACTACACACCAGAAAGGAAACACGGGAGTCGCAAGTGATACTCAGGGGACAAAAGCGTCAGAGACAGTCAGAGGGTCCCAGCAAGGACTAGGTAACGCAAAGTAATGTTGTGCAGCCCGCGCTGCCCGAACCATTGCCTGCAGCTTTGCCTAGACAAGTCAAAGTTGAGAACGCAGGTACACTCACGTCAGCAACGACACTGCCTTTATCTTTGCCCACTAAAAATTTAGTTGAGAACACAGGTGCATCCACGCCAGCAACAATACCGGACGTTAGGATGATATCTGACGTGGTATAAAAAGATACATACAAAACCATTGCCAGGTAATTGGGCACACATTTACCAAAGGAAGTAAAGGATAAGATTTGGGTGGGGGAATACGTGGAGATTTTATCAGTGCTTCCAGGATATAGGGAAGTGTTGGCAAGGTCAACCAGGCATCGTATCAAAATTATAAGGAATGTAACAAAAATTGCAAAAGGGCGATCAAATGAGCAAAAATGGATAATGAAAAAAGGATTGCAATAGAAAGTAAAAGCAATCCTAAAAAGCTACCTTAATAACAAAAAAATGAGAAAAGAAAATATAGGACCCTTTCAGTGTGAGATGGGCAAGCAGATTATTGGAAATAAGGAAAAAGCAGAGGTATTGTGCATTTGGCACATTCTTTGCCTCTGTGTTTACCAGAGAAGAATCAATTTCAATTGTAGTGCCGCAGGAGGAAGCCACAAACTCCATATTAATGAGCAATTGGTTAACAGAGGAAGAAGTTCATAGGCGGCTTCAAAAAAATTAAGTAAAAAAGGCACCTGGCTCCAATGGCATACGTCCAAGAGTTCTCAGGGAGTTAAGTTCAGTAAAAGCCAAACCATTACATTTAATATTCAAGGACTCCATTTCCACAGGCTCAGTACCACAAGATTGGCGTAAAGCAGATGTGGTGCCTATATTTAAAAAGGGAGCTAGATCACAACTGGGGAATTTCAGACCTGTAAGCTCGACTTCAATACCGGGGAAACTACTTGAAGGTTTAATACGGGATAATATTCAGGCATACCTAATGGTAAACACAATTATTAGTAATAGTCAGTAATGGATTTATGAAGGATAGATCATGCCAAACTAACCTTATTTGTTTCTTTGAGGAGGTAAGTAGGAATTTAGACCAGGGTAATGCAGTTGATGTGGTCTACTTAGATTTTGCAAAGGCTTTTGATGCGGTTCAACACAAGAGGTTGGTGTACAAAATAAAGCAAATTGGACTCAGTAAAAATATTCTGTATGCACCTGGATTGAAAATTGGTTGAAGGATAGATAACAGAGGATTGTCATAAATTGAACTTTTTCAGGTTGGGCTAAGATTGTGAGTGGAGTACCTCAGGGATCAGTACTGGGACCCCTGCTTTTTAACTTGTTTATTAATGACCTTGAGGTTGGCATCGAGAGCAAAGTCTCCATCTTTGCTGATGATACTAAATTGTATCAGGTAAATGGCAGATGAGGTTTTATACAGATAAATGTAAGGTTATGCATTTGGGAAGCAAGAATAAACAGGCGACTTACAAATTAAATGAGGATAAATTGGGGGAATCCTTGATGGAGAAGGATTTAGGAGTGCTTGTAGACAGCAGACTTAGCAATAGTGCCCAAAGTCATGCAGTAGCTGCAAAGGCAAACAATATCTTATCTTGCATTAAACGGGCAATGGATGGAAGGGAAGTAAACATAATTATGTCCCTTTACAAAGCATTACTAAGACCACACCTTGAATATGGAGTACAATTTTGGGCAGCACTCCTTAAAAAATGCATTATTGAACTAGAGAGAGTGCAAAGAAGTGCCACAAATTTATAAAGGGGATGGGCAATCTACCTTATCGGGAGAGGCTAGCTAAATTAGATTTATTTACATAAGAAGAGAGGCGTCTAAGAGGGGATATGATAACCAGTGTTCGACAAACCTATACATTTGCACGCCCCGGGCGAGTGGATTTAACATCGTGGCGAGCTCCTATTGGCCCAAGCAGCATACGTTTGGTACTAGGTGGCGAGTAGATTTTTTTGTTCGGCGAGTAGATTTTTTGGTGATTTGTCGACCACTGATGATAACTATATACAAATATATTCGGCGACAGTACAAGGAGCTTTCAAAAGAAATCATTCATCCCAAGGGCTGTACAAAGCACTCGGGGGCATCCCCTTAGGTTGGAGAAAATGAGATTTCACCAGCAACAAAGGAAAGGGTTCTTTACAGTAAGGGCAGTTAAAATGTGGAATTCATTACCCATGGAGACTGATGGCAGATACAATAGATTTGTTCAATAAAAGGTTGGGCATCTTTTTAGAAGGGAAAGGTATACAGGGATATACCAAATAAGTAATCATGGGAAGAATGTTGATCCAGGGAGTAATCCAATAGCCAATTCTTGGAGTCAGGAAGGAATTAATTTTTCCCCTTATGAGATATCATTGGATGATATCACACTGGGGTTTTTCATTTGCCTTCCTCTGGATCAATAAGTAAGTATAGATATAGGATAATGTATCTGTTGTCTAAATTTAGCATAGGTTGAACTTGATGGATGTACGTCTTTTTTCAACCTCATCTCCTATGTAACTATGTAACCAAAAAAGGGGAGGCCAAGAGAGATAACGTGGAGAGACACCTCTTTCCTCGCACACAACAAAACTAGGCAAAAGCTTTTGGAATCCTTGCTGGTGTAATGGGGGAAAGGAACCTCCTTTGTGTTCAGCATTTTTTAAGTACCAAAAACATAATTGGCGACGCATACTGACAAGACGGGGGCATGGGTTGGTGGAAATATGATGAGGAATTCGGGCAGGGTATGGAAGCTAACAAGGGAAAAATATCATAGAATGTTAAGGATGTAGACCTCTATTTAGTGCATATTTCTGGAGGAGGGGCGAAGCCCTTTTGCGGGGCGAGCAACGGCGGTAGGGTCGCATGGCTATCTGGCACCCATATACACGCATTGGGTGGGGGTCATAAGCCCAAAAAACAGCCAGGCATATGTTGGACATTTAAAGAGTCCTGGTGTAAGTACGACAACTCCCGTTTCCGGCAGACCTGCTCCTCGTGTGGGGGCCAGCATACGAGGACAAGATGTTTTAAGAAGGACACGCATGGATTTAAGGGTACAGGGCAAAAGTTGACCAAGAGGGCGGCGTCTCCGATAACCGTCGGAACAATGGCACCATGGCTGGCAAGGTGCCACAATAGGGAGGTAGCCAGGCTAATTATGGCTGGGTTTAAGGAGGGGTTCAGGATTCCGTTTGAATATCGAACGGGATGAAATTGCGAACATAATTTGAAATCGGTCAGGATAAACAGTAATGTAGCTAGGGAAAAAGTGGAAAAGGAAGTAGAGTTGGGGAGGATGGCAGGCCCCTTTGATTCCCAACCCACCTTTACTAATCTTAGGATTTCCCCGTTGGGGGTGGTCCCCAAGAAAGAGGTGGGGGGGCCTTCAGGTTAATCCAGCACTTATCATACCAGAAGGGTCATCAGTTAATGACGGCATCGACCGGAACTTGAGTTCAGTGACTTATGCAAATTTTGACCAGTCCGCAGCGCTAGTGGGGAGAATGGGGCAGGGAGCATTGAATTCAAAAGCAGACGGCAAATTGGCATACAGACTTCGGCCGGTGCACCCAGAGTGTTTCCATTTACTGGGATGCATGCTAAATGGGCAATACATTGTCGATGTATGTTTACCGATGGGTTGCACGCTTTCTTGTTTTTATTTAGAAAGCTTTAGCACATTTCTTGAGTGGTTAGTGCGCAAATGGGTACAGGCGACGGGGATCATCCACTACTTTGACGACTTTCTGCTCGTTGGCCGTGGAGGTTCAGATTTATTTATGTGCAAGGTGGCTGTTCGAATTTTCTGCCATGGCGCATGAGTTTGGCATCCCGTTGGCCAACGAAAAGACGGTGTATCCAACAACCGACCTTAGTTTCATAGGCTTTGAAATTGACTCAGTAAGGATGGAGTACAGGCTACCGCCTGAAAAGCTGGTCGCTTTGTACATGCTGCTCAGGGAATTCATTGCCCTGAGAAAGACCCCACTCCGACATTTTCAATCACCGCTCGGCCACCTAGTTTTTGCAGCGCGAATCACGCCAGTGGGAAGGGTGTTCACTTGGCGTCTATCGGCTGCCACTGCTGGGGCATGACGCCATAACCATTTCATTCGGGTCACCGCAGAAATCCGCAAGAATTTGACGGTATGGCTCGAATTTTTGCAAAAATATAACGGCAGGACCTTGTGGCGAGGGCATCCAGCCCAGAATGTTAACCTACAACTTTTCACAGATGCCTCAGGATCAGTGGGCTTCGGGGCATATTTTAACAGGGCATAGTGGGCAGAACAGTGGCCACTCCACTGGAGAGAAACTCAGCTCATTAGGAACCTCATGTTCTTTGAGCTATTCCCTTTGCTTGTCGCTGTGCGTTTGTGGGGTCACTTGTTTGCAAACAAGGTTACGTCCTGGTCAGATACTATGGGGGTGCTAGAAGCAGTGAACAATTTCGGCTCACGTTCACCACCAGTACTGCCCCCTTTTATGTATGTTTGTACTGTTATGCCTTCACCTTAACATCGCGTTCAGGGCACGGCATATTCCGGGGGTTGCAAATAACATTGCTGATGCTTTATCCCAGTTACAGATGGTGCATTTTCGGAAGCTGGCACCAGAGGTGGAAATTTTCGGCAACCGGTGTCCCGTGGACTTGTGGGAGCAGGGGACTGTTAGGTGAAGGACCTAGTAAGAGCCGCATTGGCTCCGGGTTCTGCAGACACATGGATCATTTGGGATTGACTCGTACACTGGGCAGAAAAGAGAAGGTATTCCAGTGGGGGGGGAGGGAGGAGAAGAGGGATGCGGTGGGGGTATTTGCTCCCGTGGCTAATTTCATACCGGGGGAAACGACCTGGCAGCGGTATGCTCCATCGAGCTGGTCCAGGCTATAAAGCAAGACCTATCTCGCATCCTTTCTCTTTGGCCAGGAATTTAAATTATTTGGTCAGAAATAATTAGCAGATTAGTGTGGAAGGGGGCATGGGTCCCGGGCGCAGTGGAGCGGACACTCATTAAAATAAACAAGATGGTGGGGAACTTTATAACACAATGCAGGGGATGGCTCATCAACAACCCGGACTTCAATTACAGGATAGACGGCTTGTTTAAAGCGGACGGCGTACACTTGACAGAAATTGGTAAGGATATTTTCAATAATGAGTTGCAGGAGGGTGTTGAGAGGGTCATCTCGAGTCTGGTACGGGCATAGTTTAAGGGGAGTCAAATAGACCCGTCGGTGGCGGCAGGTGGGGTGGGTGGGAGTTAAGTGCTTGTCCTTGCCAGACGGGGCTCGGGCTGATAAAGCCCAGGTTAGAAGCTAGTTAGTGGGTGGGTCAGCTGGACATCACTTCCGGCAGCCCCACTCACGAGAACGGCCGGCTCACAGGGGCGTGGCTACAGTTGACGGGCCGACGGGTCAAGGCCTGTCTGACCCTTCACTTAACCTAGTAAGCGAGCATTCTGGCAGGGACTAGCAGTTACGCTATTATTATATAATAAACAAAAGCTGCGGCCTTTTTATACCTGCAGACCGAGTTTGTCATTATTTGTATGTGTTTATGTGGGTACTGGTAAAAGAAGGGAGGGGGGCTTCTCGCGGCCTCCCTAGTCATGTATATGGCTGGGTCCAGGATTAGGAGAGCTACATCATGGCTACATCATGCCTGCCAATGTGATCTGCACTGCAGGGAAATGGAAGAGGAGGACTCATCCGTTTCAAGGGATACCGCGATCACGTCACCGCTCTTCCCTCTGGTACTGCAACTCCTCCGGTGCCCACATTGATTTATTTTTCCAAATCATTTTGTAAACCTTTCCTATGATAAACAAATGCTTTGCAGGGTTTTTGCAATGTTCGTCTCTAGTCTTGGTGATTACATTGGCATTCGTCAAATCTATTGATAAGTTAAACAGTATGTATGTTTCCAGCAATGTGGGACTGTCCCTTTACATTTTAAAAGAATGAACCCTACTGAAATAAGATTTTTACATTGACTTTTTTTATAATAAATACTATTTATTTATGCATTGCTTTATCTGCTATGCCGCAATAAGGAATATTTAAATACACATCAGCATATTTTAAATGTAAACTAAAATGTTCCAGTTTGTTTTACAGCTGTCAACTCACCTCTGATCATGTGACAGATCCATTGCTCTTATTCCTGCGTCACAGCCGGGATAAATATAAAGCTGCTTAAAATCACAGGCCTGCCAAACTTCCACCACACCATTATCTCCGCCGGTCACAAGGTTCTGTCCATCGCTGCTCAGAAGGATGGCCTTATAAAAACAGAACACACTATGTATTTCTTATCCTTTGGAAAAGGAATATGATTGAAGAGATTCCATCATCTTGATACAACACTTAATTAATTAAATAATTGGTTATATTAGTATTAGACACCTCAAAACAAAAATTCTGAAATAGAAATACTGAATAGCATGTAAACCTTCAGTGCGTAGGTAAAATGCCACAGTCACTTGGAATGATTGATTGTTAAGGCAATAAAGTGAAAACACAAACCATTTTAAAACCCGCTCTCCTGTTTTACAATTTCTTTAATTATTTATTGTATGCGTAAAGCTTTTAACGTGTTGGCTGAAATCCATAGGTGGCAGAATGTGGAATGTCAAGGAATATATATTTTGTGTTTGCACTTGCGGTAAAAAGTTATAAGCAGTTATGAGACAATACAAAATGGCAGCCATTTTAAACAGGCACCATAATGTGTGTGTGGGTTTGTCTGTGAAATGGATACTAGTTGAAAGATCTATGCAGAGATTTGAGCCAGTTGGTCAAGAACAAAATCATAATAATAATAATAGTTTGTAATATCAAAGCTATTATTTGGAATGAGGAAATTGCATTTTTCTAAGTGACCATTCATTTCCAAGATTTATTCTTAATTACATTAAGTAGAGTGCTGCCAAACCCCTGGCACTTCCACGTAATGCATTGGCTCCTGAAGTGTTCCACATTGAATGGAAGTGGACGGAGCTCCACTTCTATTTGCAAGTCAGCTAGATCTGCCCCTAAAAAGCTAGCATTTGCCTGTGACGTAACCTGGTACTATAACTGTTACGTCAATAGGGAACAGAAAACGTTAATATTAATACATAAATCAGCTGCAACTTGTTGTAGTTAGGATACACTTACAATATGTTATCACAATTACACTTACTCTGGTTGAATCATTGATCTCCATCTGGCCCAAAAGTTTTCCATTAATGCTGAAGTTGCAAAATCGACCTCGCTCATAGTAAATAATACAGTGGCCCTCACTGGAAACTGAAATTAAGCGAGGATACAGGCAATTTTCTGGCCCTTCCAGTGCTCTCAGCAAATCTCCAGTGATGGTATGAACCAAACATGGGCCTTCTGCAAAACAGGGAAATCGTGTTATTACAGATCAAAAAAAGGTCACTGTGGTAATTTCAGCTAGTGATAGAGTGCAGGCGATAATTTATCATTATTTCAAATACATTTGTAATCTGAACATTTTACTTTGCATATGTTCAACTGGGAAGCTGAGTGGGAGGTGTGATTGTCAATCTTCTTTGTGCCATCCCAGCAAGGGAAGGTAAAGCGATTGAAATACTGTATGTGGCCAACAGTATACAACTACGTATGTGTACAATCCATATAATACCCCCATACAATCTTTAGGCCTTTGTGTCAGGGAGTCCCATCTAGCAATCCATAATTTTTATGTCTATTTTCTCTATATTGTATAATCATATTCTGTGTTTTCATTTGCCTGTGTGCTAATTCTTCTGTATGCACTATTTAAACAAATAAAAATAATGTTAACAGTGCTTAGATCTGCTTCATACGTCTCAATAAATGGTCCTGATGATCTTGAAAGGAGCTAACATAATCAAGGGTTCTGCACTCATATTTTCAAAAGCGTATGCATAGTTTTCTTAATATGGCGCATCTCCCCAACACAAGCTATATATACGCGTGAGACATCACTTGCTTGTAACATTGCAGGGTCCGGTACTCTATTTACTATTAATTTCCATGAAAAAAAACTAATTGGTTAAAACTGAACCTTCAAATCACCTCTATTTAATATGTTGACACAGATCTGATGATGTTCAGGAGAAAAAAAACAAAAACAAATAAACGGATAAAGAAGTTATGCAAACTGGTAAATAAGCAGATACCACAAGGTACAGTAATTGTAAACTAGTCACAAAATAGATAAAATATATATTTTTATTATCAAAGTCCAACTTGGAGTGACACACGTGCGCACATGGACGCACACACTTTCCCCCCACAGAAATGTCAATATTGTTAGTTGAAGCCTGTAAATAGGTCAGTAAATTATATTTAGTAAAAAAAAAAAAATTCTGTTTTTCCCCAAATCACGATAAGTATCGGTTCTCATTGCTTCAACAAATTAGCTATTGGCGGTTTTGAGGACTAGTTCCTAATTTTTCCATTTCCAATGAGCTTATCAATTTGCACGTCATTCAAATCATTACATAAACTGGCACGTATGTTTAGACTGGAAAGTCAATAGAAAGGCAAAGGCACTAGTCAGAGGACAATAAAAAGCTGAATTATTCAAAGCAAAGTGTACAATATTCAGCCAAGGTCACCAGGCTGTGAGAAAAGATGTCTTACACATATCCAGTACAAGTATCTGGGGCAGTGCTGAACAATATGCAGCCTTCCTGTTTGGAAATGAGAACACAGATGTAAAGAAAATGCTCAGTTTAAGGATGATTGCCCCTTTTGTCATTGCAATGCAATGTGGATTATGCACTCATGGCTGCACATGAATGAAAGTAATTTGGCATCTCAAAAAGTCACGAGGAGGATTGTAATATTGTGTATAGTACAGCTCACCTAATGATTGTTTTCTACAAAAGAGTGTACAAGATCACAATATTGAGTTAATGTTGTACGTGTTGTTTCTCTGATGTGCTTTTAACATAAAGCTACTTAGGTTTAACTGTATGAAATCAATAACCAAGGATCTCTGCAAGCGCCTCCTTTATTTTTCCATCCTCTTTACTGCTGGTTGGGTTAATAACACAATGTGTAAAAGAGGGTACAGTATATGACACGTTTTATCACAATGTACATGCTGGTGGTTTCTAATAATTCAATTCTGCATAATTCAAGTGTTTAACGTGATTATGAAGAGACATTAATTTCTTACAAGCTCTACGCCTGGGTATTTACTACCATTGCACAATATTCCCTTTACCCCTGTGGTTATTACATCTGTACTGCACTTATAGCTCTCCCTGTATGCTACTTCTTTTATATGCTTATAATGTGTGAAGCACTGGGCACATCATCGTCCATTTAACAAATGATTAAATAATCTAACAAATCATTTTGAACATAAAACTGTAGTCTGCCTGGTATCAAAAGTATAAGTACTGCAGCTATAAAAAATAAATGACTGATGTTGGCTCAATGACTTCTACAAACCCCACAAAGAATACTAAATACCTAAAAGGAAGGAAGTGAAAATTACAATGTCAAAATATAAAATGCAGATGGAAACTGCCCACAGAATTCAATGATAGGTTAAAAAAAAAAAAGACGTCTCAGTAACATTATTTCCTCTAACCTATATCTCAATGTCAGAAATAAAAGTGCAGTACTGGCGGCAGTTGATTAAATGTTAAGGGCATCCTAATATGTCAATAATAATAGGTCTATCATTGTCAACCAGCTGGTGAAAGGAAAATATATATTGACAATACCATTAGATGTGAAAGGTACACTATGATAAGAAAAATAAAGGCTCAACAAAGCGTTATCCACAATTAAATGTTAATGTATACAGGGGCAGGCATGTACTGTTATAGATGAGGCAGATCTTGCTCAAAGCAGCCATGTGGCTTAGGTATAAAAGTGAAGCCTAGAGATTTCCTAAAGTACTTCTGACATCTGTCCTCTTATTTAGCAAAACATACTAAATTAAACAGAATACACCAAAGCTTCACCGGAGAAAATCCGATCAAAGGATCTTAGTATGTTCCCTCATGTCAGGCGGAGAGAAATCGCTTGTAAGCTAATCATCTGGGAAAATGCATGTAAATCCACAAGGCCATTTAAAGCGGCAGTTCAAGTTGCTGTTTTTTCTTGAATTTTTTTTCCCCCCTTTAATATCTGCATTAATACAATCCACACAATGATAAGTAATTTGCTGAGTTGCTGATCGATTGGCGAAGATTCGGCTCAGCGGTTCACTAAATGGCTGCAATGGAGTATTCTGCATTCACTGGAATATATTCGCATATTATTATGACAAAGTTCTGCAGGGAAGATCATGTGACCAGGCAGTCACTATATACAATTGGTGCAATGCTAGAGAGAGGGCTGGGCTCAAAAAGGGGTGTGCCAGAGCCTGTTTCAGAAGAGGAAGGGGATGTGACTTTGTAAATGGTTGCTATAGAAACAAAAAATGCTTCTTACATTATAATACATTAAAAATGTCATTCACAGTTGTTCTTAAAAGGAAAAAAAATGCTACAAGTATTTCCCCATTGTACAGAACTGATTTATTTAACCAATTTCAAAATTGTGAAAATCTGGCAAAATTGCACAAAAATGTAGAGATTGTCACTGGGATCTGCCTACTTCTATGTCTGGACTAGAAATGTAAGAATCTCTGCAAAAGTATTTTGCAACATTTTTTGCCAACTTTCCGTAAATGTTATGATTTTTGTGAAATTCTTGCAAAAGTTCACAATGCTCGACCATGAGAACATTTTTGACAATTTCGTGAAAATGCCACACTATAAAGTGTCAGGTGACCTTGAGATTTTACTCTTAGTGCTTGGAGAATTCTTTAGTTTAGGTAAAGCTTCCCAATTTGTGTGAATTTTCGGTGAAAATAGTTGAGGTTCACACTCATTTGAAAAGATTTGTAAACTAAAAATGTGTGTAGATTGATTATAAAGAGACTTTTCTAAGCACAACTTTCAGAAAGAGTTTTGACTTCTCATGATGGTGATTGGATACAAATGCTCATGTGGGAAGCCAAGCAAACCTACTGTACCAATTGTGTTTTTTTTTTTATAGAAGAAGGCTATAATTGCCTGGGGAAACTGGAGTTTTTTTCTTATAAAAGATTAAATTATATATACTGTATTTGCTAAATGAAAAAAAAGATCAAGTAAAACTATTTCATTCAAGCCACCACAATGAAATTAACAGATCAGCTTTAAATTAATCTTGAATTCTTAGATATAAGTGTCAATTATATAAGAGTATCCCTGTCCAGATAATACAGTTTAACAGTAAAAATTACACAATTCTAAACATTGGACATATCCATATTTTGATTTCAAAGCTGGTTAAAAAAAGATTTTTGGAAGTGGAATTTGTAAAAACATTTTAAAAGGATAACTTTAAATGAAGCATTGTACTGACCTTTAGCACCACTGATGACGAGACCCAGCTCCGCACACACCGATACACAGACAACCTCGTGGTCATGGCCTGTTAGGACAGCTCTCGGCGCTGGGTAATCACCTGCAAAACATATCAATATAAAGCTGTGTTACAAGAGGAAACCATTCTTCACATCCTCATACTGTACATGATAATCTCTCATATTCCACATTGGAAACCTTTCTCTCTTTCAAGTTTAAACAAACCAAAAATAGTTCATTTTAACAGCCACTGAAGGTGCTGAGAACCTGATAAGAAGCATGGCTTTATTTTGCCCCCAGGACAGATGGTGCTAATAATGATGACAGCGTAATGCTATTTTATGTGTGTGGATTTGCAGCTTGATTTATGATGTTCAAATAACAGCATCTGATAAAACACCAAAAAGCACTATTATTGAATATCCCTGCATTACAGTATTGTGGAAATTCAGTTTACGTAAGCAGGGATTCTCAAGTTCTCTGTCCTCATGGAACACCTCAATGTTCAGTAATCATTCTTGAAGAATACACTACCTACTTCCCTTTGTTTATCAGTACATTTCTCAAGAAGAAAATATATATTTCATATTTGCTCAACCTATATATAAATAGCAGCCTTCAGAACTCATAGGCTGACTGTGGCATTAACTGCAGCATGGAGCTGAATTTTGAAAGGATTGGGTACCAACAATAAAACAAAAAACAGACAAAGATGCCCAAAGCTACTTCCAATGTGACAAAAATACACAGTGCAATACCTATATATTCTCTTGAAAAAAGGGTAATTTAGTTTAACCCTTTGGCCAAAGTGTCTTAAGCCTGCTGCCACTTTCAAGGCAAGAGCTTGTTGGGTATCTGTGGGTTCACCAACAATAAAAGCCAAAATTTGAGAACCACTGATGTAATGAGCAATCTGAACAATAATAACTACAATACATGTATGGAACAATCAAAATGCTATAATAAATAGTGAATGCTTTTAATTTAGATAAATCTGTTTGTTAATCAACGTATGCGGTATCTCCAAAATAAAATGACATTCAAAATATACTGTAATATAAGGAATACTGGTTTGTTAGAAGAAGCTTCTCTGGTCATTATTAGGGTTTGGCAGCTCAATGATTTTTAGTTAGATCACAGGCTATATAACAGACAACATATATAATTCATTTGAATAGTTATTTAAGTGAAAACTGAACACTTCAGAAAAAAATCATTGTTTGAGCGCTGAACGTATATCTTGTTGGGGAATTAATCAATGAGCTGAACGGTCAATATTAACAAGATACCATTTAGGGGGGGAAATTATTTCGATTGGAAATACAAACTGTAGAAGAAAATATTCTCATAAAAAACAAAATAGACAATGGGAAATGCTCCAGCTTCAAGGAGGAGAAATGCTTTATCCTTACCAGGGACAGATGCCAAGCACTGCAGCAATCATTCAAAATTCAGCAAGCACACTGTCACATCTTAAATGATAGATGTAGCAGAGGGCGAAAGGCTAAGGAACAAAAAGGGCTTCAGGTGAAGCAGCTCTACTGGGAATGGAAACCTTATTGCCTAAAGCTTAACCAATTCCGCACCAGTGTGTCCAGCAAGTATTTTAAGGATCCGACGGGAAAATAAATGCAAGTGAAATTTAGTATATTATTATTTTCAAAGCAGAGACAATAAATGTAATGTGCAGAAGAGACTATTATATCATGTTTTTTTTTAAAGGATTAAAAATATATATTGGCAAACATGTAGCTTTGCAACCTGAACCAAAGAAAAATGAATGTATCCCAATGCCGACAGGAAACAATGCAACTGATACTTTTCAATATGTTATTCTAATTTTGGCAAAAAATAAAAAGGGGGGAGGGAAGAGGGAAACCTTTCTGCAGACTATTTTAGCAGTGAGGGGTGCTGGATGGTGGTGAATGGTTAGAAGTAACGATAAATGTTCTTTGCTTAGAAAGAATAGAACATTGTAAGAAAATACCGTGTTAAAAAACTAAATCACAAACACTCTACAATAAACTAACTACAGATAAGGTAAACGATTTACAAGTACATGGGTAAGAAACACCTTAATTTATATAGAAGTTCCAATAATTCACGGAAAAAAAGTGTGTGTTAAACCCACACCTTTGGTGACTATCCTGTTGGAAGCTATGTAATGAGAAATGTCAGGTGAAGTCCCAAGATCAATGACATTTCAGACTCAGGGGACTCAACATGAATAGCATTGATCCTTTAAAAGAACACCAGTCAGATCCTCAATGTAATATATTGCACAGAAAGGCTCAGGAGGATAAGCAGGAAAGTCCAACATACCTACCTGACAAAAAATTCAATCAGCTTTTACCACAAGCTGCCGACTCTGCTCTTCCATCGTTCAACCAGGAGACTGGTTCCAATTAAACCGTGCAAATTAATTTTTAGCACTTCCAAATTAGTTTCTGCATTTGCAACCAAAAAAACGTGTTTTCGGTGACTGCTATTATTCCTCTCTCCCCTTCTGCTCTACTATTCTATCATCTGCTTTTGACACCAAGGCCAATTTCTAGTTCACATATGATTTGAAAATATTACAAGTATACGATTTTAAAAATATGAGACCGCCTATATGTTTTCTTGCTTGTCGTCTTATTGGAGGCATTATATACTGTATGTATTTTTTTATTTGTTTGACTGTTGCAGTTCATAGGGCATTTTTAAAATGTATAGCTAAGATAATTTATGAGTAACCTGATCTAGAAGTATTTTAAGCACAATTTTACTGCAGGGGAAAAAAATAACCTTTTCTTTCTCTATGAAGATTATGTTAGTTATTGTTACAGTATGTAACAGCATGTTGTGGGCACACAGTTGGTTATCATTTCAGTAAGTAATAGTATGTTGTGGGCACACTGTTAGTTATAGTTACCGTATGTAACAGTATGTTGTTGGCACACCGTGACACAGTAGATGAGGTTGAAAAAAGACATACATCGATCAAGTTCAACCTATGACAAATTTAGACGACAGATATTTATCCTATATGTGTACTTTCAGTATATTCATCCAGAGGAAGGTAAACAAAAAACCCCAGTGAAATATCATCCAATAATATCTCATAAGGGGACAAATAAAGTCCTTCCTTACTCCAAATATTGGCAATCAGATTACTCCTTGATCTACATCCTTCCCATATTTACTTATTTGGTATATCCCTGTATACCTTTACGTTCTAAAAAGATTTCCAACTTTTTTTTTTAAGATATCTATTGTATCTGCCATCACAGTCTCCATGAGTAATGAATTACACATTTTAACTGCCCTTACTGTACAGAACTCTTTCCTTTGCTGCTGGTGAAATCTCCTTTCCTTCAACATTAAGGGATAACTCTGTGTCGTTCATACTGCCCTTGGTATAAATAGTTATTTTGAAAGCTCTTTGTATTGTCCCCAAATATATTTATATATAGTTATCATATCCTCTCTTAGGCTGCACTTATAGTGCCGGTGCCGTTGCGTTGCAGCAAAACAAATGCACTGTTGCCGTCGCGTGCGCTTATAGAAAGCTTATAGAAAGCTACGGAGTGACAGTGCTACCAGAAATCTGGTAGTCACTCTTATTTGATTTTTTTTGCCAACGGTCTCCCCTTGCAGCCAATCGGGAGCTTCTCTATGCCTCTACCCTCCCCTTTTGTGACGTCACTGGCCTTGCAGCCAGCGATGTCGCCTTAAACTTAATTGCAACTTTTGCTAATGGCGACGTCATCGGTCGCGGCGCAATCACCGGCACTATAAGCGTGGCCTTAGAAGTCTCTTTTCTAACGTAAACAAATGTACTTTAGCTAGCCTCTCCTCATAAATCAGATTATCCATTCCCTTTATTAATTTGGTGGCTCTTCTCTGCGCTCTCTCTTGTTCCATAATGTATTTTCTATGGAGTGGTGACCAAAATGGTACTCCCTATTCAAGGTGTGGTCTTAGTAACGCTTTATAAAGGGGCATAATTATGTTTACTTCCCTTCCATCCATTGCCCGTTTAATGCAAGATAAGATGTTGTTTGCCTTAGTAGCTACTGCATGACGTTGGGCACTATTACTAAGCCTGGTGCCTACAAGCACTCCTAAATCCTTCTCCAACAAGGATTCCCCTAATTTATCCCTATTTAATTTGTAAATTGCCTGTTTATTGGTTATACTTACAGTATGTTGTGGATACACAGTTAGTTATAGTTACAGTATGTAAAACAATGGTGTGGGCACACGGTTATAGATACTGTATGTAACAGAATGTTGTGGGCACACAGCTTGTTACAGTCACAGTGTGTAACAGAAAGTTGTGGGCACACAGTTGGTTACAGTCACAGTGTGTAACAGAAAGTTGTGGGCACACAGTTGGTTATAGTCGCAGTATGTAACAGAATGCTGTGGGCACGTAGTTGGTTATAGTTACAGTGTGTGACAGTATGATGTGGGCACACAGTTGGTTATAGTTACAGTATGTAACATGATGTTGTGGCACACAGTTTTTTTATAGTTACAGTGTGTAGCAGTATGTTGTGGGCACACAGTTGGTTATAGTTATAGTGTGTAACAGTATGTTGTGGGCACGTAGTTGGTTATAGTTACAGTATGTAACATGATGTTGTGGGCACACAGTTTTTTATAGTTACAGTGTGTAGCGGTATGTTGTGGGCACACAGTTGGTCATAATTACAGTATTTAACACAATGTTTTGGGCACACAGTTGGTTATTGTTCCGGTATGTAAAAGAATGTTGTTGGCACACAGTTATAGTTACTGTATGTAACAGAATGTTGTGGGCACACAGTTGGTTACAGTCACAGTATGTAACAGAAAGTTGTGGGCACACAGTTGGTTATAGTCGCAGTATGTAACAGAATGCTGTGGGCACGTAGTTTATTTTAGTTACAGTATGTAACAGAATGCTGTGGGCACGTAGTTGGTTATAGTTACAGTGTGTGACAGTATGATGTGGGCACACAGTTGGTTATAGTTACAGTATGTAACATGATGTTGTGGCACACAGTTTTTTTATAGTTACAGTGTGTAGCAGTATGTTGTGGGCACACAGTTGGTTATAGTTATAGTGTGTAACAGTATGTTGTTGGTTATAGTTACAGTATGTAACATGATGTTGTGGGCACACAGTTTTTTATAGTTACAGTGTGTAGCGGTATGTTGTGGGCACACAGTTGGTCATAATTACAGTATTTAACACAATGTTTTGGGCACACAGTTGGTTATTATTCCGGTATGTAAAAGAATGTTGTGGGTACACAGTTATAGTTACTGTATGTAACAGAAGGTTGTGGGCACACAGTTGGTTACAGTCACAGTATGTAACAGAATGTTGTGGGCACACAGTTGGTTATTGTTACAGTATGTAACAGAATGTTGTGGATACGCAGTTTGTTATAGTTACAGTATGTTGTGGGCACACAGTTGGTTATAGTGGCAAACATCACAAATTTACCCCTTGCAAACAAATACTCAAATTTCTATTTATACTTTTACTCTCTTTAGCAGGTGATATTGAACTTAAACCAGGCCTTCCCTTTTCAACTCTGTCCCATACAACTAAGAATAGCCCCTCAAATTCCAAAAATGTCTATCGATCGCCCATATAAATATCCGGAGCCTGCTGACCAAACTGGAGTAACTAAGGGCATGATGCTTTATGCATAAACCCAAAGCCATCATTCTCACAGAAACATGGCCACCCCTAAAACCCTTGATGCAAATATCGCCATTCAGGGATACTCCATTTCTAGGAAAGATAGTTCAAAGTAGGAGAAGGGGTGTTATTTTATATTGCAGACATCTTACAATTTACGCTGTTGAATTGCCCCCCAAGCCCCCCATCTTTTGAAACCCTAGTTGGCAAAATCTGCCTCCCCTTTTCTAAGCCCGTCCTAATTGCTGGCATCTACCGCCCACCTAAAGTGCCTTTACAGTCCCTAACTGATATCACCCAGTTTCTTGGCTCAATTTCCTCTCTGAATGAGATGAGTGAGCTGCTAGTTCTTGGGGATTTCAACTACAATTGGCTCAACCCTAAAAACCACAAAATCCAGACACAACTCAAGTCACTTAACGCAACTCATTTCCCAACCCACATGGATAAACCTGAAATCTCACAACCATTCCTTGGTAGACTGGATTCTCTCCTCTTATCCCAGCAGAATCCAACCCTCTGGCATCCTTCCCGACATTTTCAGTGACCATACAATAGTGTACGGTGTTAGGAAAATCAAACCACCCCAATCAAGCCCTAAAGTTCAGCCACCCTAGAATATTTATAAACATTAACCCACAACAGTTTATGGCTGACCTTACCAGCTGCCCTTGGTACGGAATCGACCTAATTCCCGACCCCGATTCTGCACTCGACTATTTACAATCCGAGTTCTTAAAACTCCGGTATACCCATGCTCCACTACGCAGAATAAGAATACGGGGGGCCCAGCTTCCGTGGGTTACAACTTACATTATAGCGCTCTACCATCTGAGGGATGCCTTATGGAAAAGCTACAAAGTAACTGGCACTACCAAGGATCTTAATAACTACAGATGCCTGCGGAATATGTGCACAAGGCAAACAAGACACACAAAAGCACAATATTACTCTGACAATCTTCGCCAGAATACATCAAACCCAGTTAACTTCTGGAAGGTAATCAACAATATATTCCCTCCTTCTAGCCATCAATAACTATGTAATATCATTAAGGAGGATATTACTCTGACAAACCCCACTGACATTGTAAATGCATTTAATGAATACTTTGTGGGGTGTGCTACTAACTTATTAGCAAAATGCAACCCAAATCACAAACATGAACCTCATTCTGAGAGTACCCCTACTGCCCCACCCTCTCACAACACTGCCCACAATTTTCAATTTGTCCAAGTATCTGAAGAGAAGATTACACAACTGCTCCTAAACCTAAAACTAAGCAGCCAATGTGAACCTGACTTACTGCAATCTAAGTTCCAAAGACTTGGTGACCCAGCCATTGCCAAACCGATTGCTTCCCTAGTCAACTCTATCCTGTCTGCAGGCCATATCCCTAAGACCTGGAAAACTGCCAGAGTTGTCCCAATCTTCAAAAGTGGGAACAAAAACGCTGTCTCAAACAACAGGCCAATCTCTCTTCTCCCAATACTATCCAAAGTCATGGAAAAATGTGTTCACTCCCAATTAAGCGATTACTATACAAAGACAATTTTCCCTAGCCAAATCCAATCTGGCTTTTGCCCCAAACACTCCATGCGAACTACCCTCAGAAAGTGTGCCATGAGATCCAGTGTGGAATGGAACAACTTACTGGTACAATATTCCTAGATTTTGCAAAAGCTTTTGATACTGTTTATCATGCTTTAAACTGGTTTCATTCCTAACTATCAGGTAGATTCCAAGATGTGTCCATCTCAAGCTCTAACTCCAACCCCTTGTATTATCACATGCAGTGTCTCGTAAGGCTCTGTTCTGGGGCCCCTACTGTTCTCAGTGTTCATCAATGATCTTCCTACAGCTTGTAAGGGAGTTTCAATACACATGTATGCAGATGACACAATATTATATGCACACAGCCCTAGCCTCTCCGACCTTGAACACATACTTCAATCTGACTTTTTGACACTTGAAAATTGGACTTCCCAAAACAAACTGTTTTTAAACAAAGACAAGACTGTAACAATGGTATTTGCGACCAAGGCTACATTTTTAAAGCTTCCAATGAATGAGCTCCAGATCAGAACCAATGCTAATACCATCCTAGCCCCTGTTATTAGTTTCGAATATTTGGGCATATGGTTTGACTTCCATTTAACATTTGGGATGCACATTGCTAGCCCGACATGCAAAACCTATGCCAAGCTAGGTGTACTTTATAGGAACAAATCCTCCCTAAGTCTGCTAGTCAGAAAGCATATTGCACAGCAGATGCTAATGCAAATTATCGACTATGTGGACATAGTATATGGCACGGCACCCCAAACCCACTTTAGCAAACTTGACACCCTCTACAATTCAATATGCCATTTTGTCCTCCAATGCAACTACAACACACATCACTGTGAAATGCTCAAAGAACTAGATTGGTAATCACTTGAGTCTAGGCGGAAAGTTCATCTTTCCTGTCTTGCCTTCAAATACTTTCTGGGCAAGCTACCTGTATCTGCACAAGCTCCTCACCCCTACCACATGCAGCACTTATCCTCTGAGATTTGACTACAAAAGACTGTTCATGGTCCCAAGGTTCAATAAAGTATCCGGCCGCTCCTCCTCCTCTTACCGTTCACCTCACAACTGGAACAATCTACCGGAGACTCTCACAGCCACCACCAGTCTAAGTTCTTTCAAAACCAAAGCGGTCTCACATTTTAATCTGGTCTGTAACTGTTACATATGCCTATAACATATATTATCTTTAACTGTGCATGCAATGTCTTTATATACAGTATAATGTATAACCCTGTTCATTTAATGTAACTATGTATTTGTAACCATGTATCTGTCATCATAACTCTGTTCCCAGGACATACTTGAAAACGAGAGGTAACTCCTGACTCTTGCGTTCTTCTCAAGAATGTCTTCTTTCAACCCCCTTTTTATCTAAAGCTCTCTCCCGCCTTAAACATTTTTCACTGACTGCCCCGCACCTCTGGAATGCTCTTCCCCTCAATACGCGACTAGCACCCTCTCTATCCACCTTTTAGACCCACCTTAAGACACACTTGCTTAAAGAAGC
This sequence comes from Ascaphus truei, assembly GCF_040206685.1. NCBI lineage: Eukaryota > Metazoa > Chordata > Amphibia > Anura > Ascaphidae > Ascaphus > Ascaphus truei. The sequence goes on from NC_134485.1 coordinate 363,358,139, forward strand.
ATATGAATAGCACTGTGGAAAATACTGGACACATGATACATAAAGCTTGGCCCCCTGCAGATGCACTTACCAGAACTCCCTCCTACTGTCTCTGTTCATTCTCCTTACCTACCAATTAGACTGTAAGCTCCTCGGAGCAGGGACACCTCTTCCTTAAGGTCACTTTTATGTCTGAAGCACTTATTCCCATGATCTGTTATTTATATTATCTGTTATTTATTTGATTACCACGTGTATTACTACTGTGAAGCGCTATGTACATTAATGGCGCTATATAAATAAAGACATACAATACAATACAATGTATTACTTCCTGGTAAAACATTTTATAAATAAATAAAATTTAGTTACAGTATGTAACAGTATGTTGTGCTCACACAGTTGGTTATAGTTACAGTGTGTGACAGTATGTTGTGGGTACACAGTTGCTTATAGTTACAGTATGTAACAGAATGTTGTGGGCACACAGTTAGTTATAGTTACAGTGTGTGACAGTATGTTGTGGGCACACAGTTGCTTATAGTTACAGTATGTAACAAAATGTTGTGGGCACACAGTTGGTTATAGTTACAGTGTGTGACAGTATGTTGTGGGCACACAGTTGCTTATAGTTACAGTATGTAACAGAATGTTGTGGGCACACAGTTGCTTATAGTTACAGTGGGTGACAGTATGTTGTGGGCACACAGTTGCTTATAGTTACAGTATGTAACAGAATGTTGTGGGCACACAGTTGCTTATAGTTACAGTGTGACAGTATGTTGTGGGCACACCGTTGCTTATAGTTACAGTATGTAACAGAATGTTGTGGGCACACGGTTAGTTACAGTGTGTAACAATATTCTGCAGAATGGTAAAACTCGTCGATATCAACAGATTTGTGTAAACTTGCAGTCTTTTTCAAACACCGCCACAATTTGCAACAGTGATATACTTTATTTGCCTCAAGGTGCTAAGGAAAAGTAAAGGTTCTCCAACACAAACTTCCCAAAAATGATTTATTAATCAACCTTTTGATGAAAATATTATATTGTAAGGCATTTTCTTCTGAAATGCAGAAAAGTATCGTCACCAAATGTTGACCAATAAATCTAAATGTACAGCATTTAGGCTTGCTTTCTTCTTTCTGATCACTTGTCTACAGCACCTTTACGGAAAATGACAAAAGTTTGCTTTACAGTAAAAGAGATCTTTTTATCCCATTCTGAGAAATAATTTTCAGCTAACCAGTGATAAACATTGTAACCAGTAGAGACCTAAAGTGTCACTGCCCTGGACATAAGTTCTGGAGACTATTATGACTTATACTGGTTGAATCAGAGAAAGCTCTAGTCAGCCATCTTGGACACATTCCCTTGAGCTTCTTAAACACATGACTTATGTGGATGTAAATGTCAACGTCTATTGAGCTGAGTTACTTATTGACTGTGGCAACCTAAAAATCAATATTTAGCAACAAAACAATAAATCTTGATAAACAGTGAATAAGGTTTCAATATGTGGAAATGAAAAGAATTTAATAGCCCTATTATAAGAAACACATTTTATTTTCAGATAAATGAAAATAGATACATTTAGACTAATGTCTGTAAATGTGTCAGAACGTAATTCATTTTGCTAGCTGTACTTTTATATGTACTAAGTGTACAACTAGCTTTACAATTATTTACAATAATAATACAAACACAAGTGTTTTAAACCCTTGGTGTTGATGCAAAGGTCGTATATTTTCTCCAACTAAAAAACAATATATTGGACTTTACAATACAACAAAAAGCACCTTTTTACAGATGCAGCCACCAGTATTAGATCACTTGCCTTGAAAAATCTGGGGCAGTCTCACAGTAAATACCTCAACATTTCTGTGAGATTCCTAATGGCCCATCGGATTAACACAGCGGGGGTCCCTGCAGTCCCATTCAAACTGAATGAAACTGCAGGAACCCCCCGCTGTGTTCATCCGATGGGCCATTAGGAATCTCACAGAAATGTTGAGGTATTTACTGTGAGATGCTTTAGTTTTTACCCAGGCAAGTGATCGGATACTGGTGGCTGCATCTGTATATGTTAATAGAAATGCAAATTTAGGGCTATACGTCTAGCTGGATAATAGTATAGCAAAATATTTAACTGAAAATAAAACCCATATTGTTTCAAAGCTGCAGACCAATCAATATCCTATATGTGTTTTTTTTTTAAATAAATGCATTCTCTACTATGAGAAAATACTTGTAGCATTTGTTTTTCTTTTTAAAACAACTCTGAAAGACATTTTTAATGTTTTATAATGTTACAAACATTTTTTGTTTCTACAGCAACCATTTACAAACTCACATCCTCTTCTTCTGAAACAGGCTCTGGCACACCCCTTTTTGAGCCCTGCCCTATCTCTAGCAGTGCACCAATTGTATCTAGTGACTGCCTGGTCACATGATCTTCCCCACAGGACTTTGCACCTTTGGTCGTCTTCTGCTGCAGAAAGCCATTTAGTGAACCCCCGAGCAGAATCTTCGCCGATTGATCACAGGAGAAGGGATCGATCAGCAATTTAGCTAATCACTTATCATTGTGTGGATTGTATTGATGCACATATTAAAGGAAGAAAAAATGTAGCAGTTTGGACGGCTGCTTTAACAGGGACTAATTAAGGGTACAAACTTAAGTGAGGGAAATATACTGCCGACATTCTCAAAGTTGCACTGTTTAGGGTTAAGACAAAAAGCAATTCTAAGAGAATCACCATGATGACCATTTTCAAAAGTTCCCACAAACATGCTTGCATTAGGATGAAAAGGGATAGTAAGAGTTGTTAAAGGGGAGGCTTGAGGACAGGTATTGAGCACCCCATGCTCTGGAGTCTCTTGTGAGGCAGCATTTGTGAGTAGTTGACTGTGTGAATTGCGACACAGCAATATGGTGTCTGACTAAGATAAATTGTAAAGGAGGGATCTATTTTCCTTGTAGGTCTATGACCACTATTGCATTTTATATGTCACTGTAATTAGTGATGTAAAAACAACAAAAGAAGAACAAGACTAAAACCTACACAAAGGGGACAGACAAAGACAAAATAATGTTATGTCTTTTTCATATTAGAGAGACTTTTGGCCTGTATCGTTTGTTTAACACATTTTGTATTTTTTGTTTCAATTTGTGATTCAACGTGTGCGTGTGTGTGTACAGGTGTGCCTTATATTGATCATTTGCGCACCTTTATCCTTTTTGTCTAAACCTATCTCTCCCCCCCAGTCACAGATAACATTCCAAGATGCACTGTTTTTAAGTTAAACCTTTCTTGCTTTATCCATTGTAACAACGCCGGAAGAAGAGATCAGTGTAGCTCCCACAAATAAAAGCATTTTATGAGCCACAACACGGTATCGCCTATTAGTTTTTGATTGTTAAGGTCGGCTAACACGGTGTACCATACACGCACACACACGCACACAAACACGCACGCGCACACACACGCACGCGCACACACAGATATAAGGCAAACTTGCATGTTGAAGAGTTCAGGAATGAGACATGTGGGATATACACTGTACTAACAAAATCCTTTCATTTGCTAATTGGATACACTGAAACTTAAATTAATAATTTAATAATTCAATGACTTAAACTCTAAAAAAAAAAAAAAAATAACTCACCGAATCAGACACCTAGCCTAGTTAATTATAACAACCTATCATTTTTTTCTCACGTTCACAATGTTTACCATATAAAATATCTTATCTGCACCTCCAGATGACAGGTTTGGATATCTAATTCTAAGCTTATCAACAGCATCTTTTTTTAAAAAAAATGTAAAAACTGAACCTATTTATTGACAATTTCAATGCCACTTCAGCTGCCCATTTTCTCTCCTTAAACTGCTTTATTGGTCTCTCCCAATGGACCACCTCTCGTACTCTCTGCAATGGACACTCCCTTGACCTGGTTTTCACCCATTAATGCTCAGTCTCAAACTCATCTAACACTCCATTCTCTCTCTCTGATCATCACCTCCTAACCTTTGGCTTCACTCTACCCTCTGCACCCTCCATAACACCTTGTTCCACAAGCACAAACAGAAACTAACATACTCTAGAGACCTCCTCCAATTTTACAACCTCTCCTCTCTCCCATCTCTACCCTTTCCTGCCCTAGCAACTACTCTATATAAAACAGCACACACAAGATTGCTCCTTCCACATACGTCACCCATGAAACTTTTAAGAGATATTCCAAGCCATGTTTTCCCTTAATTTTGTTTAATACAGGATTGAAGCAGGAGGCCTCCGGCGCTGAACCCCATTAATTTCAGCTCCAAGGACTCCCTGCTTCCGAAGATACTTACCTCCGTAGTGGGTGCCGGTAGCCACTCCAGGGTTCACTATATGGCTGCTTTTCAAAAACCCCAGGCTCTGCAGGCCAATAGGAAGCCGTGACGTACGCAGTGCAGCGTCCTATTGGCCCATGTGCCCGGGGCTTTAAACTGCAGAGAGATTCCAGATCCCCCTTCAGAGGTAAGTGCCTCTGAAAGCAAGGGGTCCCTGGAGTTGAAAAATGGGGTTCAGCACCGGAGACCCCCTGCTTCAATCCTGTATTTTAATTTTTTTATTTAAAAAACAAAACAAAAAAACGCTTGGATTGCTCTTTTAAGCCACAACCATGGCACACATTTTACTCGCTGTGTCCAACAACGCACTGCTGAACGTTTCTGGAGGAAATCACGCTTTAAAGCTGATTTCCTCCACTATAAATTCATAATCTCTTCCTATAACATGGCCCTCTCTCTTGCTAAGCAAATTTACTTTCTTTACTAATACTAACTCTGTCCTCTATCCTAAACTCCTATTCACCATCTTTAACTCGCTTCTTTGCACAAAGGTACCTGCACCCCCTTCTCCCTCAGGGCCCAAGACCTTGTTACCCAATTCAAAGATAAATTTGAGTTCACCCGACATGACATCTCTAGGTCAGACTCCATACACACGACTTATCACTCTTTGCACACCTAAATCCACCCTCAGCTAATTTTCAATTGTGACTGAGGATGAGGTCTCCATCTGTCTAATCTCACCCTACAACTTGAATTCTATTCCTCATATCTCCTCTGCTCCGTTCTATGGTACGCTGAGACCCACCCTACACACATTTAAACCTCTCTCTCTAATCTCCGGCACATTTCCATCTTCCTTTAAACATGCACTCATCACTCCCATTCTAAAGAAACTCATGACCCAGCTTCCCTCTTGAACTACCACTTTATCCCTCTTCTCCCCTTTGCCTCCAAGCTACCTGAGTGGCTTGTATACAACCACTTGATTCATTTTATCTCCTTCAACTCCCTGTTTTGATTATTTGCAATCTGGTTTTCGTCCTCTACACGCTACCGACCGAGACAGCACTTACAAAAGTAACAAAAGTTGCCAATGACCTACTCACAGCTAAGGCTAAGGGTCACTTATCTGTGCTAATTATTCAGGATCTCGCTGTTGCCTTCGACACAATTGATCACCCTCTTCTCCTGCAAACACTCCACTGGCCTCAGTGACGCAACCTTATTCTGGTTCACAACCTACCTATCCAACTACTCTTTTAGTGTTTCCTTCTCTGGCGTTTCCTCTTCGCACCCTCTTTATATTGGGGTCCCACAGGGCTCTGTCCTTGGCCCTCTGCACTTTTCACTGTACAACTCTTCCCTTGGTGAACTAATACAATATTTTGGCTTCCAGTATCATTTCTATGCTGATGACATCCACATTTATCTCTCCTCCTATGAATGCTCCCCTTCTCTTTTGTCCCGTGTCACCAACTGTCTCTCTTACCTGAAGATTAATATGTCCAAAAGAGAACTAGTACTCTTTCTCCCTTCCACTACTACTCTTTGATAAAGCGTGGGATACCACGGGAAACGCGTCAGAGTGTTCTTTTTGGCTGTTACTATGCCCTAAAATAAATTTTTGCACCTAGGATATTTTGTGGTTTGCAGTTTGTGGTTTCCAATCTTCAGCAGCAGCAGCAGATGCACCGCCGTTTTCCCTGTACTCTCTTCAATTGTTCCTTGGTAGGAGCACGCAGGACAGGACCAGGATATCCCCAAGGTCAGCAGTGAGTAATCCATTTACTTCATTTATGTGATCAGTCCCACACACGGTCACCTAGACCACCACATAAGACTTACCTATATGGCTAGTGGCATAATCTATGGGAGTGTGTTTAACATTGGACTATCTGGAATCCTGAGTCTTATGAACTGTCCTATGCTATGAAGATGTTTATATTTTTATATCATGATCAAACATTGCCTACTCCTGGTTAGCATCACAAGTGGGAATTAACCCTCCCCTTCCCTTCCACACTACTACCCCTATACCAAAACTCTCCCTCACTGTCAAGAATACCACAATCTCATCAACAACCCAAACCTGCTACCTAGTGGTCCACAAAGCTTTCTCAGTGCTAGTAACAGCATGTATAAGAGCACACTGTCAGCACTGCGCCTCCGAGATCTTGCTTGTTTCCAAAAAGAAATGATGTCACAGTGTCACCAGCTACGTAGAGATTGACTGGAGGTATTGTGACATCATTTCCGGCTGTTTGGAAACAAGCGTGGTCTCAGAGACACACAATGCTGAAAGATCTTCTGCATGCTCTTACTAGCGCCTAGAGAGCTTTGTTGAACAACATTTCGATATTGTCTTCATTGTGGGGATATTTATTCTTTAAATTTGTAACATAATTTTAAACACTTACCTTGGTGTGCTTCCCTTTTTATGACTATTTATGAGGTGGTGCAGTACTCATACAGTTGTTTTAAAAAAGATCTCCTTAGCTCTTGCGGTTTTATTAAGGCTCTTGGGAAATAATATAATGACCATCCGTTTACAAGGCCCCACAAAAATGTTGCATTGAATTTGGACATCATGCGTTTGCTCTGCAGATTTCTTTAATATTTCTCGCAGAAAAACAGAACCCAGACGATAATATTGCAGATGTTCAAATAATTACGCACTCCCTATAACCTACTGTATAAACTAGGCATTAATATTGAAGATACAACTGCACTGACAGCTTGTTACGTACTGTTATTTGGATTGTCGCCTATGATATGGTGTCTTCCACTCCAATACCACAGAAGTAGAGTAGCATCACGAGATCCAGAGACAATGTAGCAGTCACCACCAATGTAGGATTCAGATCTTGCCAGGCAAGTGACTACATCCCAGTGTCCGAATACAATTTGTGTCAATTTTCCTAAGCAAATGAACAAATATTAGTAACCTGTTTTGTGCCAAGGATACAAAAAAAGAAAACCCTGCTGCATCGAAAAATGCATAATTTGGCCAAATCGTAAAAAACAAACAAAAAACATTTGGTAAATTAGGTGCTTAAATTGCCATAAATACGACACCATTCTAGCAGTATATTGCATGCTAATGTATCGCTTTTTTTTGTTTGCTTTTTATTTTTAAAATGAATCCTTAAACATATTTGTTACAACCTTTTTTTTCTAGGACAGGAAGACATATATTTTTATTTTTAACATTGATGGAAATTCTAAACTCGAGTATGAAATGCCTTCAGAAAAATACATATAATGGATCAGGAAACTAATAAGTAACAGGTCCTGGAAGAATCTATTTCAAGTTTAACTTTACCTGTTTCGGTTGAGTAAACCCTGAAGCTTTTGTCCCAGAAGCCACAGATAAGAATGTAGCGGTTATCAGCTGTGACCACAAAACAGTGCGCGTTGATCTGAATGCTCTGATCCACGAGGTCTGTGATCTGTCGCTTGTTAACACCAGAGTTATTGGCTGTTAAGTAAATAGAATAATGTAAACAACTTATTTTGATATAATATCTACATTTATATGGTACAGGCGGTCCTCGGTTATCCAACGCAATCCGTTCTGGGAGTAGCGTTGGATAGTGAAACCGTTGTAGAGTGTGTCCCATGCTAATCAGTGGCGGTGAGTGATGGATAACGCATTCAGGCGTCAAATAACGCATTCCGCCGTCGAAAAACAGCCTGTAGGGTTGCATTGTAAAGCGTTGGATATGACATTCGTTGTAAAGTGAAATGTTGGATAGCGAGGACTACCTGTACAAGCACAGTTTACCAGCTGATGGAAAATTTTAAAGATTTTTTTGTAATACTGCTCATTTATTCAAACACCCAATTTTTATACTTGAACTGTTCTATATGACATGTTAAGTTCACTGAAAATGTATTAACTTAAGTGTACTACCCATTATTGATCATGAAATTTCACTAATCCACATAAATGACCATAAATGGCCATCACCATTTTTAATATATGAGAAGCTGGAGTGCGACCAACCTAATCTGTCCTTATTCAATATGCCGTGAAGCTGCTTCCCCATGCTGGAGAAGATTTTATCCCCTTGTTTTGATTAAAGCAGAACTTTTTTCCAGCATGGGGAATATAACTTCACAGCATTTTGCCCGGAGAGCATAGAGAGACAAAATACAATATGGCAGACAATGCATTACTCGTTACTGGGGAAAGGTTTCAGGTATAATACAAAATAAGAGAGAAAGGGAACTCCTATACTTACAAAAAGATATAGACAACTCTGATACTGCATCACAATCTAGGTCTGCAATGTATAAATTAACTTTTTACAAATGAACCATGGCCAATTATATGTACAGTATTGAATTCAAGGATAGGTGGTGGTGGGGGGGGGGAGATTAAGCAAAATGATTGCATTGACAAAAACCTTTCTATTTTCCCATCTGGTTTTAGATGAATTTGCTTTTCATACATACCAATCAATGAATCCATTTCAATGGGCAGATGATGGGCTTGATCCAAGGAGTAGCCTGGTGCTCCCCGCAGGCCTACATACAAAGTAAATATCAACAGAAATCCTTCTCGTCAGGTATAAGTTTATTACTGTTGATTTAAGAAAACTCTCTAATTAAATACATGATTATAGGTGGAATCCCTTCGATTGTTTTAACGCTGATTCATAAATATCAATAACTACTTCACTAAAGAGCTTTTACACATAATAAATATATTTGATCGGTTATATGCCTCCCTTGGGAAAAAAAAGTACACTGGTAGTCTCTTTGGCAGCATTTTTGCTACCATAATGTTTTAATAATGCATGCGTGTTCCAAAGACCTCCCTACTACCGCTTGGCTTGCTGGCAACAGACATACCAGAGAAAAGGTTTCTCTGTCAAAAAGAGGGCGCACTCTTTTCAGTGCTTGCTTATTTCTGAAAGTACTTGGCTGTTTTGGCACTGGCCACTGTTTCATACCCTATAACAATAGGACTCACTTGTATCACACCACTAGAAAATATTACCGTTATTATAAATTGTCCAGCGGCATATATTCATGAATAATATTGGGATCTGTTGTATTGCATTGAGAATAATGTCACTTGATGTACCTCTACTTTAGATGATTTTTTTTTTTATATGTATTACAAATGGAGAGGTTTTCAAAAACAATTGGTATTCATATGTGTTTATGTCTGATTTGATTTTTAAAGTTTATTTTAATTGTATTTGCAATTATTAATAATAGTTCCATCAATGAGCACATAATAGAAATCACTGAAACAGATGACATACAAAAATAGAATTGGATAGTTTCTGTACAATTTTTCAGTTTAAAAGTTTATTTGAACTTTTCACAATGTTTCTAACCTATTGGTAAGTTCTGAACCCCTCTACACTTTCCCAAAAAGGCAAGTTCCTCATCTCTAGGTGTGATAACAACACAGCAAAAGGCCTAGTTAATTTATGTAGAGTATGTGGAAATGTTTCCAATGAACAATAAAAATGTATTCATTACACAACCATGATTACCTTGCTGAGGAAGAGCCAAGAAAAAGTCTGTACGTACCAACTGTGTTGTGCCATCTATTTACTGCAAATAGCCTGCTGCAAGTCACTGTTACAACTGCAGGTATAGTAAGATGAGGGAGTGTATTGGCTGCAACATGTGTGACTGGTGAATTTGATGGAAATTTCAGCACCATTATAACATCCTGCTGCATCTGATCTTTAAACATGAGTGGGCTCTGTGGAAGGAAACACTGTTGAATAGAAGGAGAGTAGAGCAGAAGGAAACAGAAGGGATAACACCATTAGTGAAAGGGTCTAAGGGAAAACTAGGTTAGTATAACAATGCACAAGGATAACAAGGTTACAAAAATACGAATACTGGTAAAGGGACTACCGAGAACATAACTAGCTGTATGATTAGTTGAGGGGGAAAGGAGAAAGGTCCAATTAGAAATTGGATAGGATGTTTCAATAGTTTACAAAATAAAACATTAAAAGGCTATATAAAGGCAATAGAAGGCTATGTGCAAAGGAAAATAGTACAGTGGAACGAAAATATCTTCTCAGTAGTCTTAAGTATATAATTAATATATTCAGATCCATATTGTGGGACTGTCATCTGGGTTTTTAATGTCAATTTCTATACATTTTCTGTATGGTTCAACGGTCTGATAAAGGTGAAACAGTGACCAAAACATTGGTACTTTGCAATACGTAATACAAGCCATCTTTGATGTTTCTCAAACAAATATTTGGAGTACCTGAAGATATTACTTTTCCCTATACAGTACTGTTTGTAATCAGCTGGTTGAATTATTTCATGATAATCATATCTATAAGATTGTGTTTCATGCATGACCACACACTTTTTCTAATTCTTATTAATCTATCCAGAAACATGATTTCCCACTTTATTGATGGACTGCTTTAGCTACAGGATAAAAGTAGTTTTCAAGGAGTCTATTAAAAAAAAACACCAGCATCACACAGTATGTGGTTGACAAGAGTTTTAAGAATGCTTAAGCACTCAATTTCCTTTCACTCTGCTGGTGTTTAGGAGGGAGGCATCCTCCTGTAAAAGCTAAAAAGCAGAGCCAATAAGTAGGAAGCATATAACCAGCAGGTGACGGATACTTGTACAAACTCTGGGATGTACACAGTCACCGGATCCCACTTTGGGTCTCTACTGCTGCATTGCTTAATCTGTCCCAGTGCATTTGGTTCTAGACCTCAGGCATGTATTACCAACTCACCATTATGTAAACGCCATTGGAGTACCCTTAACATGGCACAATAAGTAATAATATTTTATGTAGGATACCTTTGTTTTTTTTATAGAATCCATGGAAGATTTACAGTTGCTGAAATACTCCTCGCACCATTATCAAGTGTGAAAACCAATAAAGTCTGACATGATTTTTGTTTATTTTTATTGGTCCACAATGAATTTCTAATATAAATGTTAGAGCAAATCACCTAATAATCTTGTATTCCAAGGAGTGTGAGAAAACTGGGTTCTTGCAAATAAACGATCGTGCCTTAATTCATTTTTATTCATTCTTAATTTGTGCTCTGTTCCTCTCTTTTCTATGTCCTCCCATCTCAAGGATTATGAGCCATGGGACTACAGTTCACCATTTGAAGACCTCTCTACAATTAGAAGTCACACAACTTGGGAGCCAGTGATCTATTCTAAGCTATTTAACAAAAATGGATGCTGCAATGCTATGGATCCTGTGGATTTAGTCATACAAATAAAAAAAAAAAAAACAACAACACTAAGCACAATGAAGTCCCTGGAAATGCTATATTAGGAATGGAGAATAGATCCTCCTATCTGAATTAAATGAATTTCCCAACAAGCGGCTCTCTCACCAGGTGCATGGCAGAGCTCCGAGGCGGATGTGGCTCAATAAGCAACTGAGATGGCGTCTGTCCAAAATTCTGTATCTGTGCCTCCATTGCCTGCAGGGAGAGAAGAGTGATTGTCATAATCAATATGCATCAAAGAGATAGGTCAACACACTATTTGACAATGCAAGCACATCCCAAGTCAGCCATGAAAAAAGTCCAGAAAATTTGCCGGGTGCTCTTCTCCCAGGCTGCAGAGTCATCCAAGTGTTAGTATTTTTGTAGACAAGCTTTGCTTTCTCTCAAGCATGCTTCAGTTAACCAACTAACCATTCTTATTACAGGAGCTGGGTTATATGTGAGAATGTTAACCTGTGAAGACATGCAGTTAAACACTAGAGATCTCTCAGCCTCTCACAGAACACACATATACATATTAATACGTGTTTTCAGCACTGTGCATAGAGATACCTTAACAACATTTCCCAGTAAGAGGAAATGTGTGGGTGTCTATTTATGAATAAGAAGAATATTGTTAAGATGATAGTACATGGGAAAACATTGTTTAGTGCTGATCATTAAAGAAGCTGTGTTCTATAACGTTATTAATAATTGGAAAAAAAATACAAGCAAAAAAATAGCTATCGTTTACATTTAACCAATTTCGTGCCAGAAACGTTGGCACTAGTGACAGTCCTGTTTTGCTGCACAAAGACATTGCAGAAGTTTCAAAACACGTTTCCAGGATGTTGAAAACACTCATCTCTTGACACCACGCTCTGAATTACTAGAATCATTGGATTTTAAAAAATGAAATAAAATCCTTTGCTGCCAGAGGCGCTTGCTCAGCATACTAGGTGCCCTTTCAGTGAAGGGGTGCAAGGAGCCGCCTTTGATTTAGAAGAGAAAACATTTGTTGAGGTTGCCTTTAATCAAGGGCTTTATGCTGTTGGTCCTTTAATATGCTGTTGCATTCCAGATATATCTGGAGGAGTATGGAGATATCTAATCATATCTAAGTCTAGGTTTGTTGGGCCTTTACGGAAGTATTATTGGCCCCTGACCTGCCTTTAGATACAAGGCATCCTGGGATACCCCTGTTGACAGATGTGGCATGGTGCAAAATGGATACATTCAAAAAAATGAATTCATTTTACAGGCTCTTTATGATTGAGCCAATGTAGGAATCAAGTTAGGTTTGACTATAAATAAAAAAAATCTAATTACTGTAAGCACTGCTTTTTTGGTCACCTATTTAAAAGTAGCACAGTAGGCAACAGTACAGTTTTAAGACCTAATTAAACATGAACTGCAGAATAAAAGCTCCAGAATAACATTTCAAATTAGTTTTTAAATCCTCTCTCACGTCACATTAAAAGTATTCTACACGGTTTAAACACCTATTAATAATACAAATGTTCAGTATAATTTTTTGCACACGCAGAGCAGGAATATGTCAGTGCTTTTGCAATTAACTGCATGAGTTCTTGTCACAGGTTACTTGTCAGTTCTACACATTCCATGAGGTGCCAGACAGATATAATGGTTTGTAAGAGCTCCTACCCAACCACAAGACCATTCCATCACCCTGGAGAACAACTTTACTAAGAAATTGCTAGTAAAAGGTAGTATCCACTCAAACCATTCACGGCCAGGGATTTGTGCCTTTTTTTAGACAGCAATTATTAGTAATGCACTAACACTAAACTTTAAATTGTTGTTAATTACAGTGAATGGCAGGGTCCATTTCAGAATTATCCTGAAATAAAGCTTTTCCTTTGAATGAACCCTGTAACGCCTAGAAAAGATCATACCCAATGTCAAAAATATATTATGAAACATATTAGCTTCATAAGTGAGATTTCCACATTCCTCTGTATTTTGTCATCAGTTGGAGGGGATAACAGGACTCATGTTGCAGTACGTTTTAATGAAGCATCATTTAAATATCCTACACACAGACGTCCTAATGAAGACATGAACAATCTATCTGCAATTCAGACACAAAAAAACATCCAAGTATGTGACTGCTTAGAGATGTTGTAGATTGTGAAACCTTTTAATGGACCAACATAAGAGTTCTTCATAGATAAAATAATTGTGTACATTTATGAAGAACTGATTTTGGTCCATTATAAAGTATCACACTACATAACAAATCCACACTGCTCCATAACCAATACATCCACTAGAACATAGATTACATATCAGAATTCATCACTTCTATTACTGCAACATAACTTCTATTTTTGCAGTCTACTTCTTTGTATGTATCAGGACTATATTAATGACCAATTATTCTCATGTACTTTTAATGATCACCAGCATATCCAGCATTCTTGTTGTCATTTCTTGAATGTCGGCCAACTATATTTTTGAATGACATTGCTTTACACTACTGTACATGCTCATCCATGACTTCTTCATTGAAGATATACTTTATACCCATGTATATTCACTAGGATTTCAAAATTCCAACTATTACTACTTTGAGATCAAAAAAGATTAGAGCCCCTCGTGTTGACCTCCAGTCTTACTACTGATGCCCCTTCATCCTGTTCAGAACATCAAAAATGAAATCTTTATTGTAGAGGAGGACACCCCAAAATGGTAAAGAGGTGATTATAACACATTGTTTAAATCATAGACCTAGCATGATGCTGTGCCTGGAGTAACAGAGCACTATATATTCTCTAGGGAGACCTACAATATGTTTGAGAAGCTGCGGGTATAAAGACATATCCTGTAATTGCAGAGACATTTGCACTGGAATGTGGCAACTTTTCCTTTCGCAAGGCAAGTGCCTTTTAAAGGAGCGGTTCCACCTAGGATGAAAGTGTACCAAGGGCAGTGGCATGTTTACACACTGAAATGTAGCGGATTCAGACATTGGGGGGGGGGGGGGGAGGGGGGAGGGGAGGGAATAAAAAAGCAGACAGGTACTGTACAAGTACTTTCAAATATTTTTTTAAACTTTACTTTCCCATGGAAAATCGCGGCTTAGTGTGTTTGTTTGTTTGTTTTTTCCGATCGTATCTAATTAGACTTTTTATCAGATCGAAAAATAAATTTGAATTGTTTTTTTTCTTGCTTCATTCACCGTTTGTGTAGTAGTTATGAAGCCATCATTACTCAAACAGATAAACATAAGTAGGTTATATGCTCCAAATCAGTAGACCCAGAGAATACCGATCTTCAGCAACAGGAATCCCGTTACTTTAAGGATAATTTAATCTTTCTAAAAAAGCCCATTACACCAAGTTGTTTAAGAAAATAATAAAAAAAAAATACAAAGGCCTGGATGTTGGGCTGCCACTAATAACATAAGTGCATTGAAAACAATGTGTTCTTTTAAACCTTTTATGCAAGATAGCCACAAAGAAGTGCAGAGCTTAGCATTGCAGAGGGATAGCTTAATGGGTTGTAACTGCATATGTTACAACAAAAACAATGAAATGTGACAGGATTAGGATGTCCTTTTACAGCAAAGCCAATTCCAAATAATATCTAGCATCCAACATAATTGTGGTTTACATATTAGAAAGAGATGCAGGCTTTGCATCAAGTGTTATGTCATGTTTCACCACAGGAGAAGACAGTCACTGCAAAGTTCATTATAAATTACTGCTTTACAACTGCAATATGAGTTGAGATGTCATACTTTTCTCAGCCAGAGATCCCATACTGTCAAAGAGTGTCAATTTTTAATCTGACACAGGGAAGAATATTATCTGTTCCTCTGATCTTCTGATATTTTAATGCCATAATTGCTGTGCTTAGTGCTGAAACCATGATTTCACCTGTCAAGGAAGAATGAATCAATACCCTCAAGCAACTCTGCACATTTTAGTATTCATTTTGGCATGCATGTTTCATTAAACATAATACTAATGCTACCTGCACATATGTGCAAGGGGGAAATTGTTTAATTGACATAAATGTGAGTCAGACAAACTGCATATAGTCTATGCATGGGAGATTTTATACATATATATATATATATATATATATATATATATATATATATATATATATATATATAATATAATATAATATAATATATATATATAATCTCCCATGCATAGACTATATGCAGTTTGTCTGACTCACATTTATGTCAATTAAACAAGATATATATATATATATATATATATATATATATATATATATATATATATATATATAGTCATGGTATGGAGATTTGCACTCACGGTTTAGTTTAGGAGGCAGATGCTTGTCCCATACGTAGCATATAGACGTGTGATAACCAGGGGATCCTGATGACCAAAGAAGACAGCACACTGCAAGGTTGATGTCAAAAAAAGTGTATTGTGGAACACAAGGCCGCCAACGTTTCGGTCCTCACAACGGGACCTTCCTCAGGGCAGTGCCCATTGTGAGGACCGAAACGTTGGCGGCTTTGTGTTCCACAATACACTTTTTTGACATCAACCTTGCAGTGTGCTGTCTTCTTTGGTCATCAGGATCCCCTGGTTACCACACGTCTATATCTATATATATATATATTTATATATATATATCCACGTGGCTCTGTCATAAGACCTCTCCTCTTCTCCCTTTAAACCCCTTCTCTTGGTAAACTAATACTGTACATATAGTTACATAGTAGATGAGGGTGAAAAAGGCATATGTCCATCAAGTTCAACCTATGCTAAATTTAGACGACATACTTTATCCTATATCCCAACTTACAGTATATTGATCCAGAGGAAGGCCAACAAAAAACCCCAGTGTCATATCAACCAATGATATCTCATAAGGGGAAAAATAAATTCCTTCCTTCCTACACTACATTTGGCGTTCAATATAATCTCATCGCTGATTATTACCTAAAACTATTACTACTCCTCCTGGATGTCCCACCTCCACTTTACTTCAAACAAACAAAAGGTGACACTGTGTGCTCATTTGCATGTCATTACCCAGAATCTCTGACTGCAGTGGAAACATTGTATACTTAGAAATAATGGGGAAAGGCAGGGTTGCAGACCAGTCAGACATGTGAATGTGTTCCCAAGTTATATTTTTGTTTGCTGCACTCTGTAGGGTTTTTGTCACTTTTTTTTTTACCTACCATAACTTATATAATGTGTGGTTGGTATCTCAAACACAAACTGTCAAAAATGGAACTGCAACATTGTCCTCCTTCCAAATACCTATACCCTGGTCCGCCCGGGGGGGGGTGGGGGTGGGGCAGTACAACCAGGACTGATGTCCTGGGCCTGGTGAATCAGTGAGTTCGGGCCCCCTGCCGGCCATGGGTCAGTAAAAAAAAAAACAATGACACACTAGCTTTATTGTGGCCTGGTTACAAGAGCCAATCAGTGCCTTCCTCACGGGTGGGGCCTGGCTGAGCAACAATAAGCAACAGTCCAGGTGAGAAAAAATGTGTTTGAATCTTTTTGGCTGTGCACTTGCAGGATCAAACAGGGTGGTGTGTGTTCGTTAGTTCCCCAACCCCGTTTAAACTTCTCTCCCCCTCCCCCCCGCCACCCTCCACAGGCCCTTCTGTGGGCTATTGATGGCACAAGGCCCCACTCCGCGGCCATCAGCAACCCTTCCAAAGCCCCCTGCGGGCCGTCAGCAGCCCCTCCTAGGCCCCACACAAGCCGTCCAAAAGGTCCCATCCGCTGGCCATTGCCAATTCCTCCTTTAACCTCCATGCTCCAGCCCCAAGGGTAATCTCCCCCTGGCTCATAGTCCTATACTCCTTACACCCCAAGGCCCATACCTTCCCCCCGGGGCAATGGCTTAATTCCCCCCCTCGCCCCGGCCTGTACTTTAACCTCCGCCAGGCCCTACTTTTGCCCCCCCCCGGTCCTCGCAGGCCCACACTTTTATCCCCCAGGCCCACCATACCTGACAACGTTTGAGGTAACTTAATAAAAATATTATTAAAATAAGCAGATTGCATTGTAATATAATATTTTTTTTCAGTCTTCCAATAACACAAGAGAATATTTAAGTAAAACTTACATCCTAAAAATGTTTTTTCATGGAAGGTACGCTATGGGTTTGGGGGGCTCCTTACATTTATCCCGGGCTCCAAGACTTATGTTGGCGGCCCTGCCTATACCCGAGTTCTCATTCTCGATTAACAAGTATTCTCCTAATTAGAGTTGTGTGAAATTTTCGCTCAAGTTTGCAAACCAGGCAAAATGTACTTAGAAAAATTCATTTATTTTTTTTGTGAAAATAACAAACTTTACCCAAAAATGTTTCCAAGCATTAAAAGTCAATGTGCAAGATCACCTGGCTCTTTATATACTTGAAAATGAGAGGTCACTCTCAATGTATTACTTCCTGGTAAAACATTTTATAAATAAATATACTCAAAACAGTATAAAACAGGCTTCTTAACCACTTAATGTGATAATGTGAATAAATCAAAGTGAAATAGGAATAATCATACAACAAACGTAAATCAATGAGAACGTGAAACACGTGACGATATAATTTAAAGTGATAATAAAGTGTATATAAGAAAAATGGAATACAAATCGCAGCTCAAAACTAGGGTTGCCAGGTGGCTTCTCCAGAATAGTGGACACAATGGTGAAAGGTGCGATACACTCAAGACACACACACACACCTCTCACGGCTCCATGCTGTTTCCACCTCTTCTTGGCTCCACCACCGGGCTCCTGACAAAACCACTTAATTGGCTGCATTACCTAGCCGCAGCCAATCAGGATGGAGGAAGCTGTCCAGCCCCGTTGCAACAGCCCTGCGCTCTCCCAGATAGGGGAAATTCCGCGCTCCCCCCCCCCCAAGCCGGTCAGGTCACTATGTCCAGGGAGGTAATACCGGACGGACACATACATGTCCAGTATTACCTCAATTTTTTTACTGGATAGTCTGTCCAAATACAGGACAGTCTGGTTCAATAATGGATACCTGGCAACCCTAATCAAAACCCAGAATGAACCCTCCCACTAGTTCAAGAGTTTTCATTGTAATATGGGGAGCGTCGAATTCCAACCGGGAGAAGATAATACAAAGGTAAAAATATCATGTAGTAGTTCAACAAATATGATGTTACAAATTGGTTTTTCAATCAGCCATCATATTTCTTGAACTACTATACAATATTTTTCTCTTTTTATTATCTTTCCCCGGTTGGAATTCTGCGCTCACCATATTATGAAGAAAAATCCCTTTATATTCAGCCAGTTTTACAAGAAGTGGCTAAATTCTGTCGTAAGTGGTGATCTAGTAAAAATGTTGCACCAAAGTGTATTTTTGTCATTTCCGAGCAATGTGAACTTGAAAATGCAAAATTTAAGAGAAATATTGTGAAGAACATTTCTACTCTCAATACCATAAGCAATATGACATTAACCCCAGACATTAACCGCAGTCCTTAAATGTTGCGTCTTGCACTTTAGCAATATTGCTAGAATCTGTAACCCACTTTCACCCACTGTAGCACTCACTAGTCAAAATTATGTCATGTCTTCATAATGTCCAATCAGAATTACTGCAACTGTATCCTAACCAGTATCACATTTCACAGACCCCTGCTTCTTGGCTGCCCTCCCTTTGATAATCCAAACACTAGCTAAAGATATACTCCAGAATCTAATAAAAAAATTGCAGCTATAACACTATGTACAAAGTTCTCCATAACATTGCACCTTAATACATCTCAGACCTTATGTCAAAATACATCCAGATGACCTCTTGTCTCTGCCAGTGACGACCTCGTCTCCCCATCTCATATAAACGTTTCCCACCTCAAAGACTTCTCGCAGGTTGAGCCTTACTTATGGAATTATCACAAAACATCAGACTCTTCGTGATCATTTGGACCTTTTAAAATGCCCATGATAACGCCTTTCTCCTAATTCTCAAAGCATAGCACCCCTACTACTAGACAAGCATCAACACTAGTAACCATTATCTTCCCAACATTCCCTGTGTATCCTCACTATCTACAAGTTCTTTGGAGTTGTGGAAACTTTACCTATTGTACTAGTTCATAGCGTTATTAATCATATTGATCTGATAGTTATGTGAAATATATGGGTGAAGGTAGTGGAACGATTTTTATACACTTGATGTGAGCTGCAATAAGGTTTATAAAGGAACTAAGATTTTGGCATCATTTTCTGCACAGACATTCTTTATGCTTTTTTTTATATATACATCCTTGGGTTTGTCAACATTTACTTAAATCCATTGCAAAATAAGGCTGGAGTGCTATGACTTCAGTTCGTTTTTTTTTTTTTACTCACAGGAACCCCAAAGCTTTTAGGAAGAAAACCAACACAAGGCTTAAGCGAGCCTGGTCTGGTGGCCTCTGGACCTGTCTAGATTGCTCATGTTCAACTTCTGCTTGTCAGTGGCTCAAATAGATCTTGAATAAATCAATGTAACATCATATGAGTAATAACTTAATTACTTTTCACGTCGGTAAACATCTCCCCAAGCCCTATTTAATACATAGGTGATACCTTGAGATAAGGGGTCAGGTTGCCTTTTTCATCTTAAATCATTAAATACTGTGACATTCTCATGCAGTTTTCTGTTGTGGAAAAATATTTATGTACTACAAGAAGATAGATAAACAACCATTCTGTAAGAAAGCTTTAACTCAGCATTGCTTTGGGATTGCTTCTGCATTCTGTGTGCTGGCCCCTAATAGAAGCACTGTTTATATATATTTGCTGTGCTTTTTTGAATGGTGCTTCAATGAAATGTGCAATCCTTACATATACTTTAATTTGCCTTCATAAGCAGTAGCCTTGCTTCATGTGACTTACATTCTGTATTTTAAAATGAGTGACACAAAGTCAAATGGTATGTACATCATTTGGTTGCAAAGGGCACTACATATAATACATTTCATCAGGAAGCTTTCTAATTGTTTTTCAATGCTTTTTATGAAAACAATTGCAACAATGGGGTAGATCTGAGAAGCATAAACTTCATGGTCAGGAGTACCAGCTGGAAATGAACATGCTGCTTTATAAAAGCTACACTTAGTAGATCTACAGACTAACAACGCTGCTCCTTTTTAGAGAGCATACACGTCCTCCTATTATTGGAGATTTCTATCCTGTTTATTATTACAGTAAGTTATAGGGGGGCAGAGCTATTTCATGCTTTGGGTGCAGTGGCAGCTTCTTATTATTGCGGAATCATTCATTTCTAATTGGATATTCATTATCTATTCTATTTTATAATCGAAACAGGTCATAAAAAGCAAATGTAAAACCCCCTAATGCTTTGTACTGTATAACTATGTAATTTCTTCAAACAGCCTCATACTAGTCAAAAAGAAGTTTGAATTTTTGAAGGAAGTAAACCTTTCTGCTGTGCGTTTTTTTAACGACACCATTTATTAATTTTTTTACAGGATAAGAAGTGGAGATTCCCCCGAGTGGAACCATGCTATTTTCATCTTCGAGGACCCCCGCCCCCCAGTTCCAGAGAAAAGATACACTACAGACTGGTGCCAGTGTTTAAACATGATATGTTGCTTCCTATGGGCACACGTGACACGGAAGAGTAAAAACCCAGGTAGTAACATTGGTACTGGTATAAGTATCTCGGGAAAAAAGGGGTCCCAGAAAATAGGTTTAGTTCTGGGCGATCCCCTGGTCCCAATACTGTAAAAAAAAAAAAAAAAAAAAGGTCACTTGGTAGGGGAATAACATCTTAAAAATGGCAATTAAGCTACATATATCCATTTCGGTGGAGAATCGCTTCCACATTACATAAGTTTGCTCCCTATAAACTAGAATAGCAACAAACCCACAGCCTGGCAATGTATAAATTATTACTTGTTTTACATACACCAGATGGCAGATATCTTGGGCAATGGAAGATGGGGAGAATGTCTTCCACATCACAGCAGCACTCATCTAGCAGCTGTTGTACTTTTTGACTTTTCACATTATATTTAAATATTCTACTCTCTTCATTGAATGAAGATTTTGATGATGGTTTTTATAGCCAGAATAAGATGTTAATATAACCAACGAGGAAGAAAGATAAGCCACACAACTTAATATTGTATACAGTGTATATCCAAGACATGATATTGGTCTGTGCTTATTTTAGCCTAAATGAATGCCATTTATTCAAAACACATAACAGAATAACTACTATAAAAGCAATTATATATATATATATATTTACAAAAAAATTACTTGATGTGAAGGCTTTTGAACACTGTTATTACCTTTAGTATATTCTAATATAGCAATGTTAGTTTTAAAAAATAGCAGTGGACTAAGGTGGGGATTCACTAAGTTCCGATTAGGGGTATCTGAGCTTGATCCAGCGTGATCTGCCATCCAAGTCAATGACTGGTAATGCTGGATGGAGCTCTAATTCCCCTTATCGGAGCTTAGCAAATCCCAGCATAAATTCTTCCTTTTTTATTTAAAATATAAATACTTATATTAAAATCACCAAAAAAATGGCTCAGTGATAATATTAAAGGGCGAGTCATTTCATAGGTTGGGTTACATAAGTTAGGTTAACGTTTGGAATGACTACCTTTTCTGGAGCTTGTGAATATTGTATCCCTGTAGCTAACATATCAAGAAAATTAGCAAAACACAAACAAAAAGCTATTTTCACAAAGTTACAGTTCGATCCATTGATAGCAAGGTGGTTTTGCAAAGCTTTGCAATGAACTGTATTGTATTGAAGGTATTTCTGGCACTGAGGGGATATGTTTATCAAATAAAAAGGAACGTGCATTGAACCCGAAAAAAATGATACCACATGCATACATACCTCCCGGAGCACAGTATCAGTGACACCGTCTAAGTTCACAGAGCCTTCATATGTTACATAGTGAAAGACATTTAGTGCGCGCACGGCTTCTGGTCCTCGTTGCTTGTAACCAAAGATAAGATCTATCCACTGATGCAGCTGACATGACACAAACTCACTTTCCAGGGCCTGGAAGGAAAGTTAAAATGAAATATAAATATTCACATACTTACATACTTTCCACAACTAATGAGCCTTATTAAAGCCAATTCCAAGAATGTCTGGTTTTTTACTGCATAGGCTTGGATGTTAGATGTCCTTAGCCCCTTTGATGAGAGAGCAAACTCTATCATTCAGGTGACAAAGCCTCTTAACATACTCTGTTTAGCTATATTGTTGTTGACGGGTGACATTTCCTTTGCTTGGAAATTGTATGGTTATAATTCTCCCTCAGAACAGGATATAAAGAAACATTCTAGCATTTTTATGGCCAAATATATTGTTGCCTTGTTATGGTTATAAGACTGGTAAGGCTCCCCAATATCTTGATGCAGGCAAATCCGTCCTGCTGCAAGGAGGGAGAGAGGGACGGAGGGAGGGAGAGAGGGACGGAGGGAGAGAGGGAGGGAGAGAGAGAGGGAGAGGGGGAGGGAGAGAGAAAGGGAGAGAAACAGATAGATGTGGGACTCAAATTTAAGGGTTAAGGTGATAATATTACACAAACATTTCACTTTTACAGTTCTTTGATATAGGAGAGAAAATCAGATTTAAAAGCGTATATCTGCTACAAACTTGGTGTAGATGTCGGCATGAAGATGCTGCTGTAATGTATGCAGAGATTTTTGGTCTTTATCAGCTTCATATTTAAAGATTCATACACGAGCCTCAGAAAGCGTTTGTGTTATCTAATTATGCACATCAGAGAGCAGAGGTCTAGGTGGCTACAGTGGGCTGTGTTTCACATTTTTCCTGCCTCAGCTTTTTCCTTTAACTCCTTCTGTGCTGCACAGACCTAAAGGCTTTGTGAAGCTTAGTGGCCTGTCCAGGCCTGAATGGGTTATAGAATAATATTAATGTTTCAAAGCTGGAATTACTGAAAGTGATTTATACAACAGATACCCAAGTTATGAATAGTGCTTTATTTAATCATCGGCAGTGTTGTTTTGAGATACTGTACACTGCTTATTACATTACAATGTCAAAGTTATCCAAGCGTACGGTTTCCATATTTCTTCTGCCGAATTTCAATCCTGGCTACTTTTGCAATGCTGGCATTTGATTTCTTTTTCTTTTTCTCTAGAAGTCATTAATGATTTTCTTTTTGCATATATGAAAAATAGAATGCATTCGTCTGTGCTGCCATGTGCAAATAATAGGATCTAATGAATAAAACAAACTATGTACGCTGGTAGGAAATGTACTTGGAAGGAATATCTGTGTGGTACGTTCGTCAGGTGTGGATGAAAAGAGCTAACATTTAGCAATGGAGTAGCAGCCGTATGGCAAGGACAATGCTCATCTCCCTTGTATAGCACCGACAGTATACACAGTGCTGTATATAGAATGTTTGCAGGAATAGGTCCCCGCCCCGTACAGTTTACAATCTGTGTGTGGGTGCCTGAGGCACAGGGAAATAAATTGACTTGCCCCAGGTCACAAGGAGCAGACACTGGGATTTGAACCAGGCTCATTGTTTTCAGAGCCTTTACTCACTGAGACACTCTTTCAGCATTCTGAAGTACAGAGTTTAAATTGGAGTGCAAGGTGCTTATAATATAAAGAGTGCCTGTATTTATCTATGAACAGTATTTTGCACAGTTTCAATAGCTTTGATTAATCTACACATCTGTTCAACTGGCATTCAATCCTTTATAAAATACACTGAAGTCCGGCTCTTAAATCAACCTCTAGTAACTGAAAAACACAGTGATTTAGGTGACCATATACTGAAATCTGATCACACGTTACAGGCTATTTTCATATTCTCAAATGGGGAAGGAATGAGGGAAGGGTGTTTTTAAGCTAAATGGTTAAGACTAAACCCTGATTTTGTTGCTAGCCACCGTCAGACATCCAAGAACGGCTCTATTTTAAAGAACCAACGCAAGTCATGACAAACCTAACGAACAGCTAAACAAAACACAGAGACAGGAATTATAACTAGCAAATTGCAAAAGACACCAACACACTTCCAGTTCAGCAATCCCTCTGGACTGACTATATTTCAAGCTCTTTTATGTTGGATTCACTCCTATAATCTTTATTTTAAGCCAAGGGCTATTAACCCTTTAACTACTTGTGTTTCACCTGGGTATGCACATTTGTACCGAAGAGCCCTGATTAGCCCACTATATAAAAAAAACATTAATTAAACTAAATATGTCTGCTGTCCGTGTGCTGACATAAGTTCACATGTTGCTTTGGTCTCAAATTTGGTGTTGTGGAAATGTATTTGCAATTAATTGCCAAAAATCATAGTTTAACTCCAATGTAAAGCAACCCACCCGGGGGGGGGGGGTTTCATGACCAGAGGAGGGGGGGGGGGGAGAGGGCTGGCCTCTTTACTGCCCGCCAGATCCTCCCCTCCCCCTCCTGCCAAAGGAGAACTCTGGCAGGGAGTGGCATTTACCCCTCGTAATTTTATGTATAAATAAATAGCCGCAGCCATTTTAACTCCAGTTTCCGGTCTCCTGCCTTTATTTGCGGTATATGTGGGGACAAGCGGGGGGAGAGGGGAACCGCCTGGCAGCCTCCCTGGTCATGCCCCATCTAATTTGCAGTTTACAGAAAATGTCTTAAATGCCTATTGGAGAAGTGCGTACTTTGCGACCAACGTGCGGACCTTGCAAAATGTGTCATTGTTTCGAACTTCGAACCTCAGATAGCTGGTAAATAAGCCAACATGGATATGCAAAGTAGCCTATTTCCAGGTACCTCAGGTGTGTTCACAGGTATCTATCCATCCATGTGTTGTATAGATGATAAGTGTTTTTGGAGGTATAAGTCAATGGCTACTCACAGGACTCTCCTCTATCTATATTTCATGGTAGACTCTTCTCTAGCAAAATGTGACAATTGTGTTTGAGATGTTGAATTATCTATAATGCCTATCATGACTGTTAATAGCCTTTATAACTGACAAACCAATTGCCTAGAATAGGTTGATGTATCCAACCCGTTTTTTAGTGTTGTGCTCATTGCTGAAATACTTTTTCCTCGATGTCAAGCTGGTGTGCTCCGCATCAACCAAAACAAATAAAATGGCTGATATTGATTGCCAATGTCAAGTCTTTGTTTGTATTCAAATCAATTCATTATTTTAGGTCTTGAGTGATGAGTCCAGCAGGCAGCCCTTACATTTTAGTGTAAATTTCATAGAATAAAAAAATGTAAAAGTACATTCCCTTTAATTTTGTTCATAAATAATGCCATTTTTTTTTTTAATAAACTAGACATTTGCCTTCATGTGTTTGTTCTATTTTTGGCTATCGGCATCAATTGAAGTCTGCAGGGATTGAGGGGCTGAATAAGGCTGCAGATGCACATCTGTGAAAGCCTCCTTTCTACTGGAAGATTATGATTGATGAAGCTAGCATTAGGGTAATGTTATCAGGGAGTACTTACTGCTTCTGTCCTCTGTGACATCACTGAGGTCAGACTATAACCGTGTTAGCATTGAACACAATGCTTTATTAATGTTTCATGAGTAAGTCAGCAGTAATCACGCTGGCTCTCTCTGGATAAATGAAACTAGTACAACATCCCCCTGATGTATAAATTGAATGTTTAAAACATCTACTATGCCATTTCCCACAGGTCATCAGACACCACCACTTTTCGAGGCCAATATCAAAAGCACTTTAGCATTTGTTCCTTAACAAAACAAGATTTCCTTTTGATGATTGCTTTCCACCGAATTTCAGACATCACAACGGGCTTCTTAAAACTCCATTCCCAATTACTCAATTTAAAAAAAAACAACAAATCTAATAATCTGAAAGCATTACATCTAAAAAAAATATATATATATATTGACCTAGTACCTTATTAAGAAGGGAGAATCTTAATATGCCGATTTCTATCTCTATTTTGGCTCATTCCTTTGTACTTTTGAATGCAAGATTCCTTTATTTGTATGTAACATATGGTTTATTTTTGTAAATTGGAATAATGTTCAATAAAAAAAAGAAAGAAAAAAAGAAAGGGGTAAGTATAATGCTTTAAAGCAGCAACACGTGAAATATTTTTTTTGTTTTTAAATAAATCAGTTCTGTTGCATTAGCGAATACTTACTAAATTTTTTACATTTTTATTATTCTATTCTTAGTGCCATTTTAATGAGTTTTAAAGCATCCTTTAATTTCTATAGCACAGTTTAGCCCACCTCCCAAGCAGTGCAGGATCTCTGTAAACTTTGCTGTGTGTGATAATTTGTTGCCAATATTCCCAGCAGTTTGAGCTGCAAACTGTAACAATAGATAATTTTACCTTAGTAATCTAAGAATACATTGTAGCTGCTGAGTTACACTGACTGAAACAGCCATTATGTTAGTAACACGTAAGGATTTTGACAGATGTGTAACAGGAGCACCAAATTGCCAGTTTAGGTAAAATTATAAATTTTCACATGCATTACATATACATATAAGAGGGGGGGAAAGAGGGAATGTAGTACTGCTGCTTTAAAAACAGCTCACACTGACCAATACCTAGACATCTTTATTGCACCCACATACATATTCAATGTAAAATGCACACCTTTAGGAAAGATTAGAAATGCATCATATAATATTAGCCATACTGTAAATGTTAGGAAGTGTTTTTTCTTCTGTAAGTAGAAATACAGTCTTTTCTTGCAGTATATAAGAGGAAAATATCCTTGAAGCAAATTTATTAGAAAAGTGAATGGTTTTATTAAACACCAATGGTGCTTTCAATATTGTAATTTTGTACCCAGGTCATTTATATTTTTAAGCACAAAATGTAAATACCTTTAGGAATATGTATATTTTGAATTTGTGCAGTCAATTGCTATCCTGTTACCATTCAAACAAACCGATATGTATAAGTAGCCTTGTACAGTACTGTATGTTCTTGCAGCATGTACAATACCCCTCCATTTATATAACCTAAAGCATGTTGTACAGCAAATTGTAATCATACTGTCTTACAAATTAACTTTGTCATGATGGGATTACGGGCATATTTGAATGTTTAGGGCTTGCCGAAAACCACCAGAATTACATTTAAAACGATGCTACAAGGAACAGAAATAATATCACATCACAAGCTGCTAAGTGATTAAGGCAGCTAAAAACATTCTTACCATTCTGTTGATCCGAACAAAGTCTTCAGGATTTTTTGCCCATGGCGGTAGGTCAACATCATTCACGACAACATTGTCTTCTCTGACCCCAAAATTATATCCATTGGTGTTGACAAACATCTCTGGTAGGTAGTAGAACTCTGGAATTAACTCCTATAATGAAAAAGTGGGAGATCAGGTTAGACATCTGGGAAATTGAGAAAGCGGAGAAAAGATACAGAATATCTTCATATCTTCTTCAGATCTTGCACTTGTATTAGTCTGGTATGTAAAGTGCTGCGATTATATGTAAGAAAATGCACGCATGTAATACAAAAAGAATAATGATAGTATTTCAGGTTCAGTCTTTTTACATAATTGCTCAGATAAAAAAAAAAAAAAAACTTTAAAAAACTGGAGATTTTATTCCTGTTCTAATGGCTGAGGCAAATGTAGAAAAATAAATCATTGTCCTGTATTTATCCTGCACAGAAGTGCTTGTTTATTATTTTGTCTTGCAATTTGTAGACCCTTTATTGCAGCATCTTATAACCCAGACAGACAGACATGATACATTTCTACAAATTTACTGCAAACTGTTGTATACTTTTTTTTTTGGTGTCATCCATATTTCGTAAGTGGGTCCTTACGTTTCTCCCGTGTTAAGTAGTATTTTTTTTTTTTTACCAGCTGCAGCTGGATTACAGTTAAAGGCTCTTTATTTCAAGCCAAACATCCTTTCCATGGTTTCGAGACATGGATTGAATTCACTAAATTAGATTGTTAAAAGCATTATTGTATTCTGTTGTGTAACATGATCAAAAATGATGTAGCGGCACCTGAAATCTGAATCTCTTTTTAAAAGCTACACACTTGATAGAGAAAAAAATACTGCACTACCTAATTACTGTAGGTCTTCTCATGTTCTCTTGGTAAAAGCATTCCCCTACCCCCCCCCCCCCCCCCAAGTTTAATAATTTTACACTACTCCTGTATAACAAGAAAAGTGGTTCTTACATAACTCACATATAAAACTTATGTCAACTATAACCCAAACATACCAAATATAATGTATATTCGTGAGCACAACTGGAGGAATGTTTTGACAACCACAGGATTACCGGGAGAAGAAAAGTGTAAGGAATAAAAAAATTAAATCATTGAAATCAAGTTGTGTCCTTGTAAATACTTTTTATATTGACCTGAGACAAGGAATCCTTCCCTTGTAACTTACGGCACTTGAGGGAGCAATTCCACTTCATCCCAAATTGATTAACTTGATGTAAATTGATTTCTGTAAAGATATTATTGTATCTTGATCTTCCAACTAATATCCCGACAAGTGTGACATTAGGCAAAGGTTTCCCATTTTGCTGAAATATTGATTACACAAATGCAGGGATTCTTAAGAATTTCCAAAAACGGCTTCTACCGTTTTCTCACTTATTATTTTCATAATTATACAGAGCCAATCAAAATGTGTCAAATCATGCAACAACCGTTAAAATAGTTACAGGTTATATGAGAGTTGCAATAAAGTATTATTAGCCCTCAACTCATTAGGTCGCATGCATAGTTTTGTTTACTACTCATGCTCTGTGCTGGAGGATTCAAATAACCCGTTTCTTTTACAGTATGCTCCAAAATGTTGAAGTATTTTACTTTTTCCTGGTTCAAAATTGCTACTAGCACAATCTAATTACAACTCTCGTGTTCCTTTTTGAATTTGTTCTTATTCAAGTCAGACTTTCCACCTTTACACCAAATTTCACCAGCCTTTTGTACGCTTTGGCACATATATGACAAATGTGTCTTATACCATACACCTCAAATAAAAAGATTATTCACATATCTCAGAATCTACCATACACCTCCAAACATGTATTCCTTGTCTTTGCTAATCAAATACATGAAATATAGGCAGATTCTGCTCTATTTTTATGATGTAAAAAAAAATATTTCTGTGTACAGTATATCAACATTGTCTACAATAGCATTCACCTACAGAAAAGCATCAGGTTACATGATATAAACAACTTTATCTTAAAATAAACACACCTTAAAATCTCTCTCATGGCACCTTCCAGATCTAACTAAAAGCAACTTGGAAGCACTAGAAAACACACCCAGAAATAAGATGTATGACCTTTAATTCTGCCTTAATATGCCTCCTCTGTAGCTCGTTTACAACTTTAAACATTGTTCCGTGAAGTTTTGTGTTGAACGGTTTTATGTTTCCATACCATTACATTCCATACCATACTACTTTCCCTATCGTCAAATTCTACCTAGATACATCAAACTAAAGGAAACTCATCCCACCAATGAGAGTCACCTCCCCAATCTTTATGCTCTGTTTTACAGTCTTTGCTCTAATCAACTCAACTCGAATGCTGCCACCAGCCTCTCTGATACTATGCTGTATATTACCCTTGCAATGTTATATCATGTACTTACATCGATTCTTATGGTCTTCTTTAACATTCATCCTTTGTCCCCCATTATACTGCTTTGCAGCAGGCTGGTTCAAATTACCTCCTCAATGGCCATCAACAGACTAGGTTTTTCAGGTAAATTCATGCCTTTGTGGTAAATTCTTTATAGTCCAACATTGCTGAAAATCCCCATAAACTTTACTGGCGATGTACGGCATATATAGAATTACCCTCATTGTGATCATTGGCTATATAATGTATGCGTTACATTTAGTAGACCTGTCCTTTCGGTAGCCCTTGCTCGAACCTACTGTCATCTCATTGAAACAGGGGCACCAGGGTTTCCGTCTCTGTCTGTAGAACAAGTATTAACCTCTGTTAAAACAATCTCTCATCTTTTAAAGCACAGCATACTGTATACTCTATGTTAGAATAACATACATTCATAGAGGTTGCTATTCTTAATTTGTTCGTGTTAGCTAATTAATCTGGAATATATATATATATATATATATATATATATATTTATATATCCCCTGAGGAAGGTCCTTTCTGTACCGAAACGTTGGATTAAGTGTGCTTTGTATTTTTAAATACAGGTTTTCTTTGCATTATCTATTGAGTGCTGTTTCTTGTTTGCTCTTTGGAGGAAATAGTTTTGTTATTTATATATATATATATATATATATACAGTATATATAAACCATAATACTGAGTTACGTTATGGTGAGTAAAAAAAGTGACAAAAACCCTCCACAGGAAAGCAAATATGCAAATATAGCTGTATGCTCATCTGCGACCTCAAGAACTGGCGTCCCATCTCCCTCCTGAACGCGGACTACAAGATCCTAGCAAAAGTCCTAGCGAACAGACAGAAGAAGGTCATCAGCCAGATCATCCACCCAGACCAGACGTGCGGCATCCCCGGACGCAGGATCGCAGACAGCCTCGCCCTAATCAGAGACGCAGTCCACTACATCAAAGACCGCCGTTTACACGCGGCCCTGGTCACCCTTGATCAGGAGAAGGCCTTTGACCGTGTCTCCCATGATTTCATGGGCAGGGTGCTGCGTGAGTATGGGATGGGGGAGATGTTCTGTTCTTATGTTAACCTGATGTACCTTGACATTTGCAGTGTGGCGATCATGAACGGATGGAAGACTAACCCCTTCCCTGTCCGCTCAGGGGTTAGGCAGGGCTGCCCTCTTTCACCTCTCCTTTTTGTCTGTTGTATAGAGCTCTTCGCCCAGTGCATCAGACGAGACGCAGAGATCAGAGGGATCGTCGTGCCAGGACCCCAGAGACGCGAAGTGAAGTGCTCGCTCTACATGGATGACGTCACCATCTTCTGCGCAGATAGCCGGTCGGTGAAGACGCTGGTCCAGACGTGCGAGGATTTCGGGAAAGCTTCAGGAGCAAAAGTCAACTGCGGAAAGTCAGAGAGCAAGCTATTTGGGCTTTGGAACCTGACTGCCGACCCCCTCCCCTTCCCCATCAGAGCAGGCCTCATTCAAATCCTTGGAGTCTGGTTTGGTGTGGGGAGCGAGGCCGCTGCCCTGAAGAGCTGGAACGAGAGGCTGAACAAGGTGAAGCAGAAGATCGGATTGTGGCGCCTCAGACCCCTCACCATTGAGGGGAAAAAGCTGGTACTGCTGAACGAGATCCTCCCTGTCCTGCAGTACGTGGCCCAGGCATACCCGCCTTCGAGCAGAACCTGCCAGGAGATCTCCATGGCAGTGTTCCGCTTTGTCTGGGGGGCCAAGTTTGAGAGGGGAAAGCGCGAGGTGATGTACAAAGAGCCGCACAACGGGGGTAGAGGAATCCCCGACATCCCCACTATGCTGCGCGCCTTCTTTGTAAGCAACTGCGTGCGGATCACCCTGAGAGACTGCGACAAAGACTCCTCTGGCTACTCCATGTCCCGCCTCCTACTCCTGCTGCTCTGGAGAGCACTGGGGTGGGACAAGTGGGACAGCTCCATCCCTTACAGCTGGCGCACGCCCTGGTTCTACAAGGACGTGAAGAAGTTTGTGAGGCAGAACAATCTGGAGGGAGTAAAACCAGACCTGTGGAAGCCCAAGGTCATCTACAAAATGATCAGGGCTAAAGACATCATGGAATCGGTCCCAGGTCTCCACCCCAACACCTTTGGAACAGTGTGGAGGAATGTGGCATCGAAAAGACTAATGAACAAACACAAAGACATTGCTTGGCAGGCCATACACGGGGGACTCCCTGTGAATGCAGACAAGTACCAGAGTAAACTCAGCCTCGTGAGGCACTGCCCCAGGTGCAACCCAGTGGAGGAAAGCATCATACACCTCTTCTGGAACTGCCCCTTTGCGCAGGCCTTGCTGCGCGCGCTGGACACTGACTTAAAGGATTATATACCGAGGAAGTGCGTCACGTACTACTCGGTGTTCCACGGACTTTTCACAGGAACACATACAGAGGACGCAATCGAAGCCGGTTGGCGTCTAATGTGCTGTTTCAAGGACGTTTTACTATTCGCCAGGGAACGTTTGATCAAGGGGAAGAAGAGGATGTCGGTACAGGACTGTCGCAGGCTGCTCCACAGCCTGCTCAAGGACTATTCCATCTTTGACGGCCCTGAGGAGGAGGACTAAACACCCCCCCTCCCCACCCCCACCCCCCTTACTCCCCCGCCCCAAAAGTTTTTCTGTGCAATAAAGTTAGAGATAATGTGTGTATTATATGTCATGTCTGTGGTGCGGTGCATACGTATAAATGCACTGCACCGCCGTGTTCGTCACAGTTTTTTTACTCTTGGGGAAACCATTAATAAAAATGTATGTGAGTTGTGTGGGATATGCACTGCGCCGTTGTTAACGTCGAGTTTTTTTTTTTTCGTTTGGAAAATGATTTATGTACTGTTATAATCTTGTTGTAAAGATTTGCTGCATAATAAAAGAATTTTCAAAACAAAAAGCTGTCTGTGGGTGGTTTTCTGGGTATGCACCTGGCTGTGCTCAAAGCTGTGACCATGCAGCAAGCTTAAGCCTATAGGGAACCATGTTAAAAATGGTTATTGAGGCAAAAAGTGACACTGTGTGCTCATTTGCATGTCATTTCCCAGAATCCCTTGCTGCAGTGGAAGTGCTGTATGCTGGGTGATAATGGGGAAAGGCGGGGTTGCAGACCTGCCTAAGACATGCAGATGAGCATACAGCTATATTTGCATATTTGCTTTCCTGTGGAGGGTTTTTGTCACTTTTTTTACTCACCATAACGTAACTCAGTATTATGGTTTAGCCTATCCCATAGCCTCTCTTGCATTCCCAGTAAAATCAACCCCACACTGATGAGACCCATCAAGGTCGAAACAGCTATCTGTGGGTGGTTTTCTGGGTATGCACCTTAACCCTGGCTGTGCTCAAAGCTGTGACCATGCAGCAAGCTTAAGCCTATAGGGAACCATGTTAAAAATGGTTATTGAGGCAAAAAGTGACACTGAGTGCTCATTTGCATGTCATTTCCCAGAATCCCTTGCTGCAGTGGAAGTGCTGTATGCTGGGTGATAATGGGGAAAGGCGGGGTTGCAGACCTGCCTAAGACATGCAGATGAGCATACAGCTATATTTGCATATATATATATATGTATATATATATATATATATATATATATATATCAAATATAATTCATAGAAATCTATTAAACTAAAGGACTGTTCAAGCTGGAACATGGGAAATCTCAATTTCCAGTCAAGACCCTTTGGGAAAAGATCTGATCAAGGTTATACGATAACGTAAATTGGATTGTTTGTTTATCCTTTTTATTTGAAGTAACTGTCCACATTTTATACTGTATGGTCTTGTAATAATCTTTTTTGGTAAGCACTGTATTTTTGTATATTAAAGCTAACCTTTAATGCACATTCTTTGGGGTCTGATATGAACTGTTGCACTCTTTGTAGAGAACAATTGACATTTTCTGACACATTTAGGCTAAAACAGATTTGCGTGTCTGCATAGTTTTCATAGTAAACAGACTAAAGGCTCTGTAAGTACATTTTAATAAGTCCTGTGGTGGTGGCAGCGGAGTTAAGATATGTATTGTGACGGATTGAGGGTAGGTATTACTAATTTAAGGTATGTTGCGTAGGTGTAAGGCCAGTTCGCTAGCTAGCTGTGTGTATTACCCTTGTCACATATATAAGTCACGTGCTCACAACAGGTGTTCTGTTCGTGAAGGATTGAGGGGAGATATTAATTTAAGGGACTTTGTGAAGTGAAGAATATATCAGCTGGATAGTTGTGTATTAACCCTCGTCATATATGCAAGTTACGTGCTCACAGGTGTGCCTTACGTGACAAATCTTTATGAATCAGTATTGATGACTAGAGGAAGAGAGAGAGAGAGAGAGAGAGAGAGAACTCTTGAAAACTTGTTTTATAATATAACATGTTAGCCCAAATAAAAAAGTTATCACCTATTACTCTGCAGTATCACAGCTATTTTTACTTAATACAACTATACAGTATATAATGTGACACATATATACATACTGTACACACACCATTCCATATGTTGTGGTACATGGATGGTTACAACATTTAATAGAAATAAAGAATAAATGATACCCTTAGGTAATGAATGAGTCTTACTAAACTATTGACTATATAAATAGCTGAGGATAACTGATACCCTGTTTCCCAATCATTCCAGCTGAAAAAAAGTAAGTTATAAGAGCATCCAGAGGTGCAGAATCAGCTATAAAGCATATGATAGCCGACAGTCCACATCTGTAAATGTGATCTTAAGTTTACGTCTATAGCTTTATTAAAACCCTAAAGTATAGTTAATAGCATAGTATGCTATGTAGGAGACACATTTCGAATTTACAGGCTTGTGACAGGCCAAAGCTGTTGAGAAATTAGAGAGACTTTCAAGAATGTCTCAGAGTGATAGAACACTACTATTATCGCTATCAAAATTGTATACCTCCTGAATCAAACCTGACATTTCATTTTAATACATTTTGCTACAAAAGCCTACTGTTTTTATGGGCACCCTATGAAATGAAATCCAATGGAGGCATTTTTCATTCTCCTAACAATTTATCATGAGGTTTTATAGCTGCCATATTTTTTTTCCCTTTAAAAGTTGATCCCTTGGCATCCATTAATTGTGAATGAGTCTCACTACGGGTCACTAAGTCAGACCTGGTCACCTCCATTAACTGTATTAATTTACACTATATCACCTTAATGACATCTTGTCACAACTACCCTTTCAAACAACAACAAATTATATCCAGAAAGTACTATAACAATTTTAGAGGCTTTGGGCCAGATTAGTGCTTAACAGTAGGTTCTTTAGATGTCAATGTTACAGAAAATGTAGGAAGGGGGCAGGGGAGGGAAGCGGTGAGCTGACTGACCAAGTTAAGGTCATTTCCGGGTGACTCGCTTTCTGAAAGGTCATTCTACTAGCAATTATTCTTCGGCCAGCTTGTTCTCATTACCAATGAAGAATGAGAAAATTACAAGAGTAAAAACATTTCAGATATGTTTGTTTTCTGCTTTTACCCTTGGGGAGTTTTGAGGTGCAGGCCACTGAAGAGGGAGCCCCCTTTCTTATTACTCAGTTGCAGTTCTTTGTGGCCAATCATAGATCTCTCTGTGCCTCAGGACCTAAATATCCCGTTTCAAGCTTTTTAATCAAACAAATAATAATTGTGATAGTATTGTTGTACCGCTCAGTTAAGCATAAACATGTTAATATTTGGCGCTCAGGTGATAACTGCTGGAAACATTTGACAGAATTCTTAAACAAAACTCCACAGAAGCTCATGTTAAACCCTGCGGCCCAGCAAAACCAAACGGAACACATTTATAGGTCATTAGTCAAAAGATGTAATATCACCAGCTCAAGGAGTTACTTTTATTTTGATTACATTTAAAAAAAAAAAAAATCTTGCTAAGAATCAATTTGACCAACTTAAAGAATATTTTACTATACATATATTTTTAACTATACATATATTTGTAACATTGCCAAGTTGGATGCACAGTATTGCTGAAAAGGATCACTAAGGGTAGTCATTGTTCAATGTATTTTTCAAAGGCTGAAGGAGTATTTTAGTGGTAAGAACACGGTTTTCTTTTTTAAGCAGATGAACCAGGTTAGAATCCCAGGGTTAACATCTGTTGTGACCAGAAAGAAGCCACTACATCCTGTGCCCCAGGTGTAAAATTAGATTGTAAGCTTTGTGGGCAGTGACGTGTTGTGCCTGCAATACTCTATCAATAGCACTGTGTACACTGGTAGAGCAATATGAGGAAAATGTTTTTGTATTATTTAGCTTGTCATCATAGTAAATGAGAAAAGGTCTGACTAAAAATCACTATAATGTATTAACCACATATTATTGAAGAAAAAAACACCGCCAGCTCTTGACATGCAGTTGCTGAGCCATGCTTATTGTCCTTTTAAAGGGATCAGATCACATTAATTAAAACTGGCGTACTCATAGTGTATGTGTGTGATGTAAACCTGAGATGTACGAAACTGTCTAAAATGCATTAGCAAACTTTTAAGTGTTTTTTTTTTTTTACAAATTGGATTACTTGCTAGTCTTTTCGTCAAGCCTGAAACGGCTAATGTTGCAATTTTGCCAGTGATCAAAACATGGTGTGTGTGCCCTTTTTATAGTCTAATTAAGGTAATCGTAAAAGAATCTTTAACAAATGTATAGATCTCATTAAGTGAATTTTAGAGAATTTCGCAAATTATATTAAGAGAAATTGTAATGCACATTGTGTTAAACTTTGGAGAATCGCTTGCGAACTCTGACTCATCAAATATTTTTCATGTTTTGGAAGCTTTGGGTGGGATCTCTGGTTTTAAAATTAATAATTCATCATAATAACTAAATCAGAAGCTCCCAACATAAATTAACAAATTACATTGTTAAATTCATATCTATACATTTTGACTTTAGATGGCAAAATTCTGCGTTACCCTGTCTGAGTATAAAATTAACAAATTCTCGCTGTTCTCATTTTATGAGGTCCTCTTTCCTCACCTAATTAAAAAGAAAACAGAAAATCTTCAAAATTGGGTTAAATATAATTGATCTTGGATTTAGGGCCGGCTGGGAATATGGCGGGTCAGGTGCACTGTGGGTGCATGGGCCCTCTTAACTCCGCCAGTGCTGTGATGTCATCACGTGAAACGTGGGGCCTCTGTAAGCGCCGGCATCTCCTGCTGCCACCAAGTTGGACCTGCTTTATTTATTTGGTTATAAAATGTTTTACCAGGAAGTAATACATTTAGAGTTACCTCTCGTTTTCAAGTATGTCCTGGGCATAGAGTTAAGATGACAAATAATACATGGTGCAAATACAGTTACATAAGTGAACAGGGGGTATACATTATATACAAGACATAGCATGCACAGTAGATAATATATATTAATTTATTAAAAAAGGACAACAGTTAGAAGGATAACTGTTACCCCAAAAAGAAGCACATTTGAATGGTGCACTCTCAGGCGGTTAAAACTTAACTTTTATTTCTGCAATTGTAATATATGTATATACACACACATCAATAAATGTTTACATAAGTGTATGTTTAAAAATAAACAAATAAAATGACAGGGTATGAAGTATAATTATTTCTGCTGTGGTAGTGTTATTGTGTGAAAGTACAAGACCATATATTATTGGGTAATGATCCAATGGGATGGTAATGTCTTATAGTGCAAGATGTATGAACGAGATGGAGATACAGAGACTATGTACTAGATATGAAAGTCACGTGGAGCGTGACGCAGCTCTAACATCACTGCCAATTATTACTCCCCATCATTAATTTATGCTAATCTCCATATGATGCATAGGTGAGTGGGCTGTGGAAGATGACAATTGTGATCCGAGTGTCGTTGGTGCTGGAGTGTATGATGTTGAGGTACAGTGGAGATATAATTCTATAAGCTGCAAACTCGATATAAATGCTGCCTTTGATCTGAGCTGTGCAAATTGGATTATCTATGGTGGAAAAAAAATGGTATTTGTAGGGCTAGAGACCTGTTTCTAGGTAGCTAGGTTTAGACATTTGATATAGTAAGAGTATGAAGATCCAAATCAAGACCTTTTCTGTTAGATGCAGACCCATCACTTTATTCAATCACAAAACCCACCTTTGGCCACTTCAAATTCATATTTTGCATTTGTTTACAGGTTCTTCCCTATTGAACAATGGTTTAATCTCAATTTTTTTTAATCCAAACAATATTAAGATTAATTGAGGAAATCCATTTACATTTAAGACACAGTGGGAGACAGACATTTGAGAACCCCTGAATGATTAAGACAGGGGTGACATATGGGAG
Source organism: Ascaphus truei (assembly GCF_040206685.1). Classification (NCBI taxonomy): domain Eukaryota; kingdom Metazoa; phylum Chordata; class Amphibia; order Anura; family Ascaphidae; genus Ascaphus; species Ascaphus truei. Next base: position 363,396,658 of record NC_134485.1, read on the forward strand.
TCAATTGCTAGATCATCGATCAATACCGTTATCAAAGAAAACGGATATACAGTAAAGTACTATATAGATGGTATTACACACAAGAACGCCTTAATGTATCTATGTATTTGTAACCATGTATTATTTGTCATCATAACTCTATGCCCAGGACGTACTTGAAAACGAGAGGTAACTCTCACTGTATTACTTCCTGGTAAAATATTTTATAAATAAATAACCTCCAGGCATCCCTGTCACTAAAGAAATCCAATTTGAATGTCTAGCTTTGTGAAGGTGTGCCTCAGTGATTAGGAATGCATGGATAGTTTTGCTTGCCAATAAAATTGTTCTTTCTATTGTACCCTCTATTTGTTGCTCTGAAAAACGTAATAAAATCAAGTAAAAAAATACCCCCTCTCCCCCCAAACTTTAGAAAAGTGAATATTCCTTTAGCGGCTTACAAATTATTATTTCTTTCTGCAATACTTGTATTGTCTCAAGCTCAGGACATACGTGAAACTTGAAATCACACATGCAATGTATTTTTCTCAATGTATATATCCTGGTAAAACATTTTAAATATATTAAACATATAATGTGAATAATAAAGTTAAAAAAAAAAAACATACAGGTAAATATCTAGGCCAGTGTGGCCCAATAAGATACAAGTCCCACAACAAAACAGGATTTTAATGTTACACCTTTTTTTTTATGTTTCATAATAGATGCTCATTAAACCAGCATGTTTTGCAGTCGAAGCAATAACTGCAACTCTTCAGCTGCTTCATAATAATTCATGTTTGTTGGATTAATCTAATGTGTATTGTTGCATAATATCCCCAGGCACAGTCAAGTAAAAGCTAAAGCTGAAGAGAAAAGCCCACATTTTAAATGGATCTTGTCATTAATGCTTTATTAATTGCCCCAGGCAATGGAAACTCAGTGCTGGGTGAGCTGCAACAATATGACACTTTAAGGTCAAATTCAATTCCCGCTGTGTTTTATGGAGTAGACCAAATATTGAGTTAGCAGCAGGAAAGCAGAATTTATTGGGCTTTTCTCAGTCACACAAACATTTGATCTAAATTAAAGCAGAATTTTTAATAGAAGCAGAAAACCTTTACCACTCAACATCAAACAAGCATTAATTGTTTTCAACAGCTACGATAATTCTTACTAGCATTTTACATTTGCTTGAAAATGATAATTATATAGGTGATTTACTGATACAAGGACTTCATAGTTATTTCCAGAAATGGTTAAACAAGGTCACATTAAAGCAGCAAAATGTGAAATCCTAAGTGTTTTTTTTAAATCAGTTCTGTAGTATTAGATAATACTTACTGCATTTTTTTTATTATTCAACTCTTGATGCCATTTTTAATGAGTTTTAAAGCATCCTTTGATTTATATAACAGGCTTTAGCCCACTTCCCAAGCAGTGCAACATCTTTGCAACACTTTGCTGTCTGTGATAATTTGTTGCCAATATTCCCAGCAATTTGAGCTGCAAACTGTAACAATAGATAATGGTACCTTAGGACCATTGTATCAGGATACATTGAAACGGCTGAGTTACACTGACTGAAGGATTGAATTGAAACTGAAAGGCGGCCATTATGTTAGGCACACAAGCAGTATTTTTACAGATTTATAACAGGAGCACCAAACTTTGCCATATTGTCACACGCTTTAAATATATAAAGAAGTAAAGGAAATTAGTATTGCTGTTTTAAACAGTAATATGTTAAAAATAGGTGCTTCAAACCTTCAATATGTTAAAAGTAGGTGCTTCAAACCTTCAATATAAATCAGAAAAGTACTGACTTTTACCTACTGAAGTTGGTTCTCAGAGAAGGAGGGCTTAGTTTATTGTATTATATGTGGGGGGTAGGAAAGGATTGCCAAACACCCCTATACAGGAACTGTAAATTTAAGGCACCAAACCAAGCTACGTGTTTTTTTTTTAAACAGCTTTGAAACTAGTGGGTCCTCCAGGTCTGACTAGCGCTATTTTCAGCTCTGGGGAACCCGATGTTACTGCTGCTGCTGCCCCTGCAGTAAAATGGAAGATCAAAACTTGCAAACCCACTGGAATCCGCAACTTCAGCTGCTGTGGTTTCCTATTGGAAGGCCATTTAAAGGCTTGTGACAAACCAGGAAATAACACCGGTAACTTCAGCAGTTGGGATCTACTGAATGTAGTTCCTGAGATACCAATCATGTGGGTCAGCTCCAGGGGACGCCCAAGTTCCAAACACGTTTAAAAAAAAAAAAATAATAATATTTAAAAAATATTAATTGTTGTCAGGATTGCGACTTTAAGTAACACAAGAAAAATTCTGGACCAAAAAAAAAAAAATGATTCAGAGGTCCCACCATATGTTACATTTTTAAACATTACAGTATATAGCTAATAAATGTATGTTTTCTATTGGGTATAGATAGGGTGTGTTTAGTCAAACACAATATAACCCAAGTATTGCATGTACATATTTCTCACACATAAGGAGTTTTCCAAAATTACTGATTACGTTTTCAAATTAAGCTTCAAACTATCTGAAAGGTTTCCTAAAATATCTGTTACCAGAGTATCTATATAGTGTTATAGTGAAGCACAAACTGTGTTAATGTAGTGCAATTTTTGTGTGCCAGCACTTACTTGGGCACTGGCTTTCTACAAGTATCTGGTAAAAATGTTTTCCCCCTCATACTGTTTGTGTGGAAATTAAATGTTTGCATATTTTGTATGCAGTCAAGTATGAATTTCATAACATATTTTCAGGCCCCAATTTTGTTGAAAAATGCAAAGTAATGTAAACAATAATGGAAGCATCAGAAGAAAGTAACATTAGTACCAGCAGACTGACAAACATGTAAGTCACATGCTTACCTTTACATCCGATGTGTCTCTTTGGCTATTTCTCCATGATCTTGCCACGGCAGAAAATGTTCGATCTGAATGGTCAAATTTGCCTTCATTTGCATTGAGGATAAATGTGGTAAAGGGCTCCTAATAAATAATGCATAAAAGTAGTTAAAAGTGAATTATAATACTAATGAAAACTGGTGATAACTTTTAAAATATTAACACTGGCTAGGAATTTAATATGTATTCAATTATCTATCCATTTTGGAAGTACTTGTAATAGTTGAAACAATATAATCGAGTTCTATGTATGGTGAGAACAATTCTATGTTTTATATGTTTTTTATAGACATAATCTTGTTATCACCATTTCCAATGGGTCAATTGTGACCATTGTTATATGACTTTACTTTATTATACTAATTGCTCTTACCATGCAAGGGTACTGTAGGAACGTCTCCTTATAGGCATTATCTTCCCTTATTTATTCATTCAATTGCCCTTATAATGTATATGTGTTTAAATGCTTACCATATTTCTTATATTCTCTTTTAACTATTTATCTGTCATCCAATGGGAATTGAGAGTGGGGTATATTAGGGATAGTTTCATGCAGCTGTCCATTATCGCTGAAGAAGCTTTTTGCGAAACGCGTAGGATTGTTATAAGAGCGTTATTGACACAGACTGACACTGTGCAGCTGTAAGCATAATACCTTCCAGACATTCAGAGATCCAGAGAGCCAAAGTGCCGCCAGACCGGATCAGAACTAGCACGTGATGTGGAAGTAGCAGAGACCTCCCTTCGGTGTGGTGTGGTGAGGAGTGCTGTGCTTACAAAGCCACTGCTCTAAACATTTTATTTACATTTTTTAATTGCGAGTGTGATGGAATTAAGTTAATCACTGAATTTCCATATTTATAAAGGCAATATAACGCTATGTCCGTTTTTTCTTCTCTTTTCTTTCCACGTCTGTGGTCCCATGAGAGCAGTGAAAACTCATCAAGATTGATTTCATTATGATTCCCTTGAATATTATTCAAGATACTTGTTTGTGATTACCATTGTGTTCTCCATCTTTTTTCAACATATGTTTCAATGCATTTTTTCTACACATTTTTGCCGTATTTTTCTTTTCATTCCCATGCCCTAAACGCATAATTGTTTGAATTCTATGACAATGAAAGAATTCATTCATTTTGTTTATAAAAGGTAAGTTATGTAATGATGCTATCAGAATTGATAGGTTAAATCATCAGATTTCCATGAACCAGTCTGTGCAGCCACTTTACTGTTATATAGATCTACGTTGAACTGTAGAATACCATTTGGTAGGTGTTTAGAGAATGGAGGGGATTAAATGATAACCTTTAAACGCTAGACCAAGTAAATATATGTATTAAAAAAAATTATGCACACACAGCTAGCCTGTGGCTAAGAAACGCAGAATGGATGATGTCCTGAGTTTGAGTTATTTGACACAAATCTGAATGTTGGCGAGTACAATTAGGGCTCTACTCACCAGAAAGCCTTGGAGTGCTGTCTAAATGCTGCAAAACGTAGGCATGTAAACAGTTTCATCACAGCTGCATTTTGTTTTGTGTATTGTTTGTAACTATATTGTATTTGAATACAAGAGCAGTCACACTAACAGATTAAAGGACGATAGATCAATATAGCTTCACCAACTGTGAAGGTCATTACAGTGTTGCAATAGGCAATCATTCATAGAAGAAACACAATGATTTTGCCTAATTGTAAGAAATCCGAATTCATAAAGATCGAATTACAAACCAAGGCTTATTGGCTCCATTTCCAAAAGTGTGCCTAAAACAGGATTAGAGTAGTGTTTTATTAATGCAATGGTTTTTGTTTTCTTCCCACAGCTGACTGGATTTTAATAAAATACAGACTTCAGTTTGGGGAACATACATGTATGTAGATATATATTTTCTGTGTATATATATATATATATATATATATACAGTATATATATATATATATATATATATATATATATATATATACAGTGCATATATATATATACAGTATATATATATATATATATATATATATATATATATATAAAAGAAAAAAGGCGCAATCCTGTATAGCAATAAAATACAGGAACATTTATTAATTAAGCAAGGAAAGCTAGGTGACTGAACAGATTAAAACAAACACAATGATGCCAATAGCCACAATAAACACAATATAGGACAATAAAAAACAAGAGTACTCTTGAAAATAAAAAAATAAGAGAATGTTGTTATTAGTTCTTATTAGGAATTTATTCCATGTTTTTCTCAGTGTGGGCGGCTAGGGGTGGGGTTAGGGGCGGGGCGAGGTGGCGAGTAGCTTTTTTGGTTGGGCGAGTAGCTTTTGGGGTAATTTGTCAAGCCCTGCAAATAATAATTAGTCTGACTGGTTATGTTACTGGAGTTGGTATGAGGCATGGTCAAGCCTTCCACCATTTGACTTGTTTTAGTCAGTTAGTCCACTTCGATTCCTCCATTTGGACTTGGTTACCTGAGACTGGGTAATACTCAGATATTATTTTTTTCCCCACCCAGACAGTCTCCTGTCTATTTGTAAACAAGTCAATCAATTTCAGCTGATTAGAACAACTGAACAAACAATTAACACACCTTTACCGTACATATGGTGACGGCTTTAAAATATTAAATATACATATATGTTTTAATTTTAATCTGTTACTCTAGAGAGAGATTGACCACTATCTGACCTGTCTGCTACCATTTGTAAATCAGAAATTAGAGTAATTTACTGTACAGTATGTAGTTAACTTGTTTGACCATACCAGATAGCTAGTCCCAATTGGGTGTTTCAAGTTAATAGTTCTTACTTTTAGAAATCGAGTTTTGGCCAAAACAGAACCAAAGCACCATAATTGTTTTAGAATAAGATCTCTGGTACTTCCCCTGATTAACTGCACTCTCAGTCAGGATTATATAAAACATGAGCAGTCTTTGTTCTTAAAACTGATCAGCATACAACTGTTACACTTGGATGGGTCCCTGGACTCAACCCAGGGAGCTTGAGGCCCCAAAGGTCTATCCCTAGCAACCTTATTCCCTGGTAGAATAAGGATAGTTGTCCCACCCCCACAAGGGGGAGGTTATCTCCAACACTCAACTCTAGAAGAAAATCTAGATCCCGAACAACCAAATTTAAACTCTGCAGACCCTTTTTTTACCCAGGGGGAAGGTCTAAAGTCTGAGCCCCTGAGAGGGCAGCACACAGACCCTAAGCCCACCCCACCTGTCACTCAAGGAAGCCTCTTACTGTAGGGGAAAACCCAGATTAACTCTAACATTGCCTGCACTGGTACCAGGGATTATGTGTTAGGCAGGGTAGATTAGTAGCCAAGAGGATATATGGCTATATATATATTCATTCAGGTCCCACCAAGTTTTAAAAAACTTGTTTGTGTTTCACATCTGAAGCTTCCTACTAATTAACCTATCAGGTTCAAGTCAACCCTATAAAGGTTCACCACTTATCCCCTAAAATTCACCCTTGAAGAAGTCGGCGGAAGAGCTGACGAAACGGCGTAGGTTCGCGTCATCAATGTCCGACAGCTGACTGTGAGAGGAGTGCCTAATCGCATGTGAGGAGTGAGAGCAACTATTTCAGTTATATTGGCGGAACAAAGTGGAAGGCTGCATTTGTCTGTCTGTCTGTCTGAGTCTGACATCAAGCAGAGACACGAGTGAATATTCAATTTGAACGAATACAGCTGTCTTGTGTGAGGGGGTAATCCAGGAAGTGGAACAGCGTCTCCAGTGTTACCCGGATCAGCATCACATGTTCATCTCCAGCGTGATTTCATTGGTGTGCTGACGGAGGGACGCGGAGACCCCTGTGGTCATCGTGGTTACATCCTTTGGTGAGACCATTCCTTAATCCCTTGCCTATGCTATTTGCTTACCCGCCATCTATAGAGGTCAATATCAGCCTGATTTTTCCACGTTTGCATCCGCAATCTATCATCTGACGGGTCAATTACCTCTCCCCATTTATTGCTCCAGTCATTTGCTACCTATCGAGTGACAATTCCTCCCACATCTCACTGCCTCCTACATTTGCGCTATTGGACATTTTTTGGTCACATTTCCCTTCTTTTTTTATTTTCAAGAGTACTCTTGTTTTTTATTGTCATATATTGTGTTCATTGTGCCTATTGGCATCATTGTGTTTGTTTTAATCTGTTCAGTCACCTAGCCTTCCTTGCTCAATTAATACATTTTCCTGTTTTTTATTGCTATACAGGATTGCGCCTTTTTTCTTTCTTCCATTTAATCAGGATAGGCATATCCTCATTACGGCTGCATCCTGCTAGCTCATTTCACCTGGGTCAGTACATTTATTAGTCACCCATTTACTCACTTATAATATTTCATTTGTGTTAGTCCTAGCGCTGATTTCTTTCTGTTATATATATATATATACAGCTAAACCCCGTTATAACGCGGGTCTCGGGGTCCACCCCGAGACCACCGCGTTACTAACGGGGTCGCGAGAAAAAAAAATGGCCGCCGCGCTTTAGCGCATATTCATCCCGCGGGACAGGAGATGGGAGCGGGCATGTCCCTCCGCTCCCCGCTTCCCCCTGTCACCGCGGGACAGGCCGCGGGGCAGGAGATGGGAGCGGGGATGTCTCTCCTGTCCCCGCTTCCCCCTGTCACCTCGGGACAGGCCGCGGGGCAGGAGATGGGAGCGGGGATGTCCCTCCTGTCCCCGCTTCCCCCTGTCACCTCGGGACAGGCCGCGGGGCAGGAGATGGGAGCGGGGATGTCCCTCCTGTCCCCGCTTCACCCTGTCACCGCGGGACAGGCCGCGGGGCAGGAGATGGGAGCGGGGATGTCCCTCCTGTCCCCGCTTCACCCTGTCACCGCGGGACAGGCCGCGGGGCAGGAGATGGGAGTGGGGATGTCCCTCAGGTCGCCGCTTACCTCAGAACCATGCTGCCTGCATGGAGGTTGTAGCGGGGGGTTTCTTCTCCCCAACAGCTGTCCCCGGTGCTCCCGCTGCCTGCGCGGGAGGAGGGGGGGGAGCGGGTGGTGGTGCTGGTCGCGGCCCGTCTGTGTAGAGTGAGAGAGTGTGTGTGTATGTATATATGGGAGAGAAAGTGTGTGTGTGTATATGGGTGTGTGAGTGTGGGTAAGTGTCTGTGAGTGTGTGTAAGTGTCTGAGTGTGTGTGTAAGTGTGTGTAAGTGTGTGTGAGTGTGTGTGAGTGTGTGTGAGTGTCTGTGAGTGTGTGTGAGTGTGTGTGAGTGTGTGTGAGTGTGTGTGAGTGTGTGTGAGTGTGTGTGAGTGTCTGTGAGTGTCTAAGTGTGTGTGAGTGTGTGTGAGTGTGTGTGAGTGTGTGTGAGTGTCTGTGAGTGTGTAAGTGTGTGTGAGTGTGTGTGAGTGTGTGTGAGTGTGTGTGAGTGTCTGTGAGTGTCTAAGTGTGTGTAAGTGTGTGTAAGTGTGTGTGAGTGTGTGTGAGTGTCTAAGTGTGTGTAAGTGTGTGTGTGTGTGTGTGTGTGTGTGTGAGTGTGTGTGAGTGTCTGTAAGTGTGCGTGAGTGTGCGTAAGTGTGTGTGAGTGTGCGTGAGTGTGGTCAGTGTGTGTGCAGTGTGTCAGTGTGAGCAATGAGCAGTGTGTGTGCAGTGTGCAGTGTGTGTGCAGTGTGGCAGTGAGCAATGAGCAGTGTGTGTGCAGTGAGTGTGTGCAGTGTGTCAGTGTGAGCAATGAGCAGTGTGTGTGCAGTGTGCAGTGTGTGTGCAGTGTGGCAGTGTGAGCAATGAGCAGTGTGTGTGCAGTGAGTGTGTGCAGTGTGCAAAAAAAAAAATGTAAAAAAAATTTAAAAAATTTTTTTTTTTTTTTTTTTTAAAAAACGGGAGCCACGGGAAAACCGCGTTATAACCGAATCGCGGTATAACGAGGCGCGTTATAACGGGGTTTAGCTGTATATAATAAATACACACACATACATACACATATACACATTTATGTTTCTCTGTTTGTTAAGGGGTATTTACATTGTGGAAGCATTTTCTATCAGCAAATATTTCAACTTGTGGACTGCAGGCCATATTTCGGTAACGTGTAGTAGTGTTATGTAAAGCAGAGGTGCGCAAACTGGGGGGGCGGGGCGCAAGATTGTTCAGGAGGGCTCGGCGGTTGCAGAGGCCCCGTGCTCTTCCCCCAAGGCATATAAATTAATGCCGGGGGATTGCGTGAGGCCTTTGCAACTTCGCTTACTTTTCTTTGGCAACGCATCACCATGGCAACGCAGCGGCAAATTATGCCGCGGGGTCACGTGACCTCACGTTGGCATGGTAACGTGACGTCAGCCCGCGACATCATTTGACGCCGGATAGAAGGTAAGGGAGGGGGGTCGCAGGCAGGGGTGCGCAGCAGGGAAAGATTGCACACCCCTTATGTATAGAACAAATTGGACATTTTCTAAAATGTTAAATGTTAACTTTTTTCTTTTTGCCTTGTGATGCATTCATATTTCCCATTCATTATCTATTCAGCAAATACTTGAACTTTTTAGCTTGAGGCCACATTCAAAAGTTGGCAGAAACATTCAGTCGCAGGGTGCAATGTTACCACTTTATATGAGAGAACCGACACTTATAGTTGGTCCGACTTGCCTGAAGGAACAGTCACACTTTGCAAATATATGGAGGTTGTAATGCACAGAGCAATGCAAAACCTTCTTTATTATTAATACCTATATCATAATCAAATATCTGTTGGAAATGCAGGTCCTTGATAACAAGCATTAAATAATACATCAAACGTGGCTTTTGTGAAGGTCTTGTAGCTACCCGAGGAAGAAAAGGCTGTTGGGATTCTATCATCATATATGACAAATACACTATTTTAGAACTTATTTCCAATGGGTAACAGAACAGTTGTTGCTGCAAAAAAACCGCGAAAAACAAAACAAAACACCCCAGCATTGAGAGACAATATTTCTAAAAGAAAACAGAAAAGACAGCAACACATCTGGTTACAAATATCATTATATTGTGCAAAAAGGGTCCAACATTTTGTTTGCTGTGGGTTGGGTTTGTTCATGTTGGTTCTCTCTCTATATCAGTGTTTTTTTAATCTTTTTTTTATTTAAGGAACCCTATAATTGTATTGTGAGATTCTGAGGAACCCCAGCCATTTCTAAAAACGCATCTGAGATCAGATGCATTGTAAGGAACCCCAACTCTCTCTAATAGCGCGTCTGAGATCAGATGCATTGTAAGGAACCCCAACCCTCTCTAATTGCACATCAGAGATCAGAGGCATTGTAAATTCTTCTGTATTTTGAACAATTTTCAAATGACCTGAAACTACCTTTAGGGGTGCCTGGGGAACCCAAGGGTTCCTGGGAACCTCTGTTGAAAAACGCTGCTCTATATTGCACTCCGTGTACTTTGTGTGTAACGGTGGGGGCCGTTGGGCCCTTTTCACACAATATAATGATTTTTTTTTTAAACCAGATTTGTTGCCATGTTCACGGTTTTCTTGTTTATTATTCCATAGTTGTTGGTCTATGGGCCGAGTCACAAAGTAGCTCCTGAAAAATCACAATAGTGACCAGCTTTACGAATGCCCCACAAAACATTTTTACTTCTTCAAAATAGAAAACTAATGGGACATTTCACAATCTATGCTAATGATAAAAAAATAAATATTTAAAGAGATTGTTTCATAAAAAGTGGAAGTGCATCCTAAAGCAGCAATCCTCTCTATAAACCCATGAGCTTAACATATAACGTTAGTTACTTGCCCCCCTTTGCACATCCTGCTCTTTTTTTTTTCAATCTTTTTATTTCGTCTTAAGAATCAGGATTTTCACCCCATGTCTCTTGGGAGAGCTCCATTTTAACCTCCCAGACAATTAATATTCCAAACACATCTCCTGAACAGAGCTTCAGATTTTTTAAATAAAAACAGAAATGGGAAGGGTCGGAAGAACTCTCTTAAGCATAAAAAAAAAAAAATGCAAAAAAAAAAATAGCGATCAGCGTGGACTGCTGCTTTAACTGCACCATTGGATGCATGCGAACCCTTTCAGGAGGGTTTCTCATTGCTAACATTAGGGCATGCTGTGAATTGCAGCATTACCAGAACTATCAGCACTGAAGGAGTTCAAAGAGTGAGAAAGCCTGCTGTACCTAGGAAACAAGCTGGTTTATTCCCACGTGTCATGATCCTCTCACTATTAGAATGTAAATAGCAGAATATGAAACACTCCTAACCCTGTACTATTAATAATTGGCTTTAACTCAACTGTTTCTTAAAATGCGGTTTTGAAAGGGTTTCAAGAAAAACTCTTGGGCTAAAGTGTTATATTAAAAAGGAGCTTTGAAAAATTGCCTCTATTTTCCAAGAAGAATAAACAAACCGGTCTAACTCATTTTAGTTAACCGTGTCTTAAACATTTTATGGGGCTCTTCACACGAAATTACTGCTGTAGTGAAAAAAAGTCACGTTCCTGGATAACTCTGCCTAAATCAAAATATTACCAATGCAACACTAAATAAATATACACTTTTTCATGTTGGGCATCAGAAATGGACAGATAAACCAATGCTTGTTTAAGCTTGTTTTTAGATTCAGAAGTGAAGTGGTTTTGGTGTTATGCTGTTTTTGGCTTTCACATGGAATTAGAAATTTATTTAGGGTCTATAACATTTCCCTAGTGGCCCTCATAGCCTATATCCCATACAAATAAACTTTTATTACTGGTCAGAACTTTATTTTTCAAAGGGAGAAAATGTGGATAAAGTTACACGAATGTGAAAAAGCTAGAAGCCTGTGTATCTCCTCACCTTGTCAAGTAACTGAAAAACAGTTTTAGAAAATGTACACTTTCTTGTGCCATGAAATGGATCATCTTTCCCAAATTCATAGTAACATACTGTAGCTTACATGAGTCACAGAAGATTCCAGGTCTTAGCACTTTAAACCTTCTCTATGCAAGTTTTGTGTTTTGACCTCTTGTTTATGTATTTGACCTCTGTTCATTACTGATTAATAAGGTTTTAATTATTCCGTGGTATAGTCAAATTGTTGACAAAAACAGTAATATCCTCGAGCCCAATTTTCTCCAATGAAGTCACCCAACAGAACACTTGTTCATTTGGGACCCAGCCCTCTTATGGTATTTAATGTGCAGATAGCCACAATATTTCACTCTCCTTATACCGTTTGTGGAGTCTCCAAAAGCTGTGGCTTGCGTTAGTACATTACTTAATATGTGCGACAAAAAATACAATACCTGGAAAGAACTAGAATATCACCATAGATTTGCCACTAATGCCCTCTTTCAGCTCAATTTTTAGAAGTAAATGGCAAACGTTTTTATTTAATATCAAGTAGAAACTTTGGATTATTTATTTCTAGGGGTTACAGGAATACAAACTGCTTTAAAACAGCCATGTATATTGTTTGAAGGTACACCCTAGTATGAACACAATACCATTTCAGCAACACATCTAGAGGGAAAACATAGAACAGTACAATAGCTCTCGCTGCCTTAATGAATATTCTTTCAACGTCTATCTAAATGGATTATTGTCAAAGCTGTATTGCATGTTCTTTTTCTGAGAAAATTATAAAGAATTGGAGGCATCAATACCTCAGGCACGATAACACCGAAGCCACTGCTAGTAATAGCAGCAGAATGCCTAATAATAACAAATGTAATACGAATTTCAACAGTGCTCTGAACTCTATTGTCCCTACGATTCCGTGTACAGGACTTAAATTAGTTATTAAAACAAAAGCACAACAAAATAATAATTGATACTTGATTTTAATTTTTAACCCTTTTAGGTTTTATGTATAAGTAATCCAGGCATACTGTCCTTTTTACACTACTTGCATCGCATCTACCGCTCTTTCAGTAAAGGACTAGCCCACAGTGTAAAACACGTGCGTTTCATGGTGCAGTGTTCCTTTAGTCTGAGAAATGTGTCTTCCTCTAATAGTTATTTGAACCTTTAAGGTGTTTGAAAGTCTATCATATGCTGTACAGGCATACCCCGCTTTAAGGACATTCACTTTAAGTACACTCGCGAGTATGTGAAAAAGAAAAAATGTGCACAAGCGCTAAAGACTAAAACACCAGTGTGACAATTGCAAAATATATATATATATATATATAAAGGCTGCCTAGTAATACTGTCAGTACTGACAGAGAAAGTGAAAGTGAAAACAAAGAAAAACCTGGCGCCAAAAGTTCATTGGATAATCCTGTACTCCTCAGGGGATCAGCACACTTGCTTGACAGGCCATATAGGGGAAAAAACACAAACAGACACAGATCATAGTGCAACACTGTAGGGTTAAAACAGGTCTACACTAATACACACACTGCACATATAACATAGAGACTCCTAGTGACTATAAAAACTATTTATTAAATAAAAAGAACTATGCCATAAAATGGTTTAGACAAATAAGAACACCGCTGGTCATCCAGATGTGAAAAATTAGAGCCCTACTTACAAGCAGCAAGGCAAATACAGGCAATGCAACAAAGAGTCTTCCGGTTGCTGCTGATGTCTTTGCAGAGATGTATTTCCTGCTGCACCGTGACTCTCGTGCTGACTCTCCCTCCAGGGGTTAACAGGAACAGTGGCAGTGTTGGAGGCCTGCTTGTGGGGCTCACAGCTCTCCTCCACGTGAGGCTACTCTCCTCACTTCCTCCTCCGGTTACACAGGCTGTCTCAGCGTGCCTGCACGCGAGTGTGCACGTGCCCTTAAAGGGACAGTACAAGCGTCCTGTATGCCAAGAACTAACGGCTGCAATGGGGCTCAAATGTGACCAAGTGTCCCAAAAAGTCCAATACCAAGCTCAAAGTGGCTTATTTGTCTAAACCATTTTATGGCATAGTTCTTTTTATTTAATAAATAGTTTTTATAGTCACTAGGAGTCTCTATGTTATATGTGCAGTGTGTGTATTAGTGTAGACCTGTTTTAACCCTACAGTGTTGCACTATGATCTGTGTCTGTTTGTGTTTTTTCCCCTATATGGCCTGTCAAGCAAGTGTGCTGATCCCCTGAGGAGTACAGGATTATCCAATGAACTTTTGGCACCAGGTTTTTCTTTGTTTTCACTTACACTCGCGAGTAAGTACATATCGCCCAATAGGCAAACGGCACCTCACGCATGCGCCTGTCATCACGTCCTGAACAGCAATACCGGCTCCCTACCTGTACCGAAGCTGTGCGCAAGCGGGGAGACTATAGAGCCTGTTACAAATGCGTTATTTACATCAGTTATGCATGTATATAACGATTGCAGTACAGTACATGCATCAATAAGTGGGAAAAGGTAGTGCTTCACTTTAAGTACATTTTCGCTTTACATACATGCTCCGGTCCCATTGCGTACGTTAATGCGGGGTATGCCTGTAAAGCAGTCTTCCTGCTACCGGAGACTATTTTAGTTCCACTTGAATGGAGCTGAACTCTTCTCCAACACTGGGAAGATCTCACTAATAATTAGTAAAGTTGCTTCAGTAGGTCATGTTTATTATTATTATTTATTTAAAAAATCATCAACATATTCTGCAGTACATTGGAATATATAATAGCATAACAAACATATCTTGCAACCCTGGGAGTGTCTGCAAACAGCCCATGTAAGTGACATGCTAAATGTTGCTCAAATTGTACCTGAAGTCACCAAAGAAGGTAACCCTGTTTCACCATCGTGGTTGAGTACAACGCCTTTGAAAAGGCACCACAACACAAATATTCAGGAGCCAAAGGTAAGCACTTTTTCTAAGATTAAGTTATCATTCCAATAGCCTTTACCCCTATTTTGTCTGTAGCTCTTTCATCAATGTATCAGACACAAATATCTTTAATACCCACTTTGCAATGTTACTTTAAGTTAAATATTTATAAACTAAATCTACTTTCAACGGTAAAAAAAAAATTCTGGTCACCCAGTAAAGAAAAAATAGAGTATTGTTTGACATGATCACTTCACTATAAGTACGTGTTGCATTAAATTCACCATGTTGCTGATTTCAAAGAATTCTTTCTTCCTGAATTGTTTCAGTTATTTTTTGCACTACCGATTTTTGGCTTACACGTTACCCGTACAATACCACCTGCCTCCCTCCAGCTCTCAGGGACCGTTACTGCCTCTCGACAGAGACTGGTTGAATAATACTGCCAGTGTTGTCGATAGGACCTATCTATGCTCTACTTAACTTTGTTGATCACTTGGTCGGTCATCTCAAATAGGCCAACTACATGTACAACTACTGCCTAGTATTGGTAATGTTCATGGTATTGAGGAAGAAAAAGAAAGAAAGAAAAGAGAGAAGAGGATGGCAGGGGTTATAAAAACAAAGACCATAGAGGCCCGTATTTGCTAAGCAGTCTTCTGCCATGAGACACCTTCCAATGCCAGAAGACACCTTTCAGCACATTGACTAGAATGGGAATAGTAAGGTGTCTTCCAGCACTGCCTTGAGGCAGAGGGTGGCTTAGTGAATGCAGTCTAGAATCTGTAATAAAAGGGTAAATCAGTGAACAGAATAGTGTCAAATACAAGCTTACTGCACACCTGATCATAATGTATGTATAATATTATTTATATAGCACCAAAACCAAAAGTGTATGCAATGGTTTACAAAAATATAATACACAGGTCACAAGGCAATGCAATCAATGTACTTCATGTTTTTCAATAGATCCCATGGTTTCTTTAAAATCTTATGAATCTCCTACATCAGGGGTTCCCAACTCCAGTTCTCAAAAACCACCAAAAGCTCGGGTTTTAAGAATATTCCTGCTTGAGCGTAGGTGGTTCAATCAAAATGACTGAGCCACTTGTGCTGAAGCAGGGATATCCTTAAAACCCGACCTGCAAGGGGTTCTGGAGGACTGGAGTTGAGAACCCGTGTCCTGGATGATAGTAACTTTTTCATTAACAATTACTGATAGCAAAAATAATTATTAAAGAGGGTTGACTTGGTCTTTGTTATTCTTTCACTAAAGAAGGGAAATGAAAGGTTATAAAGTAATAGAGAATATACTTACAATCCGAACTAACCAGCACAGCGTAAATGTGGAGGTGGAGTAATGGGTGTTGTAGTGGTATGGCGGAGTCGGATCATCCTCCCAAGTCTCATAGCGCTCTGCATAAAAGACGGCTCTCTTTGGATTCAGAGCACCAATAGGCTGGAAACAGATATTTGAAAAACATTATAATTCGTGGTTAGATAAAAATGTTGTACACCTAACAGAATCGGACAAAAAACGTTCTTAAGGAGTTAAATAAACTAAACAGTATAATGTGTTGAACATTTTTTTGTTCTGCATAAATGAGCTCCAATCCTGTTATACACCAGAGTTCCTACACATGTAAGTCTGCCAACACCATAATGTGCAACTCTTCTCACTCGGAAACTCGGTGCTCAGAATTTCTCCTACCATTTAAGTGAATAGGAAGAAATATTTGGTATTTGATTTCAGTGATAACATTTTAGAACCTGTGTCAAAAGTAGAATATTTCTAATGCATTAAATTAATTGTACTCCGCTGTCAAGTTAGTGAAATTGAAAGTACAGTATGAGTCATGTACACACCGGCTTTAACTGAACTAAATGTTAAACTAACACAAACAAATGTTACTATATGTATTTGTTTGCAAAATACACTTGATATATTGTAGAAACACATATTGCTGCTTCTTGGTGACTGAAGCAATGTGATTTTTCTCCCTCCCGCCTTCACACAAACCATACAAGTCACAGCAGATGAACACAGTGTTCTGAGTGTCTGTAAAATTGTGTGGACATGTACCATACCGTACATCAGGCTTAGTGCTTGGTCAGTAAGAATGTGAAAAAGAAGGTTCTACAACAAGAATGAGATAACTCATCAATGTTTTAAATTATAAGTGTGTGTATTGTTGATATACGATTAGAGAAATTCTATGAACAGCAAACTGCCATGTGGAAGGCACAGCTGCTTGAAGAAAGAGGTCATTGGGCAACTGCCACCTGCAATGAGCTGTTAGCCACTCATGCATTCAAGGGTTAAAAAAAAAAGCAGAATTAGTAAGGGTGGGGATAGAAGCCTCATACAGGGCTAGTTGCCCCAGGCCTCAAATTCTCACAGCAGCTCGGGTAGAAGGTGTGCCGAGATTGCCTTCAAACCAAATCAATATGTCTGCTGAAGTCCATCACTGTAATAACACACCTAATGAAAAGTGACTTTAGCTCACACAGGATACTTTGTAAAGCACATTTAATGATGAAAACAGTTCATGCAGAACTGCCGATGGTGTTTGGTGACACTAAGCAGCAATACTAAACAGAGAATTAGAAATGTACATTTTGTGAACAAAATTAAGTTCTGATTGAAAAAAAACACTGACTACAACCTCACGTGGGACGTTATGGGAGAGACAATGACAGATTTTCACACAAATGTATGCAGCAGAGCGTAGTTTTGTATGAAGAATGTAATGCAATGGTTATTGAAGAAAACGCACAGCAGAACTATTCCCGCCAACATATGAACAGTAGAATGATTTTTACTTTTAATAAGTTAGATCAAACAGGAAACAATATCATGATCCAAGAACAAACTAAAACGAGTGATCATTTGATTTTAAATATGCATTAAAAATAAATAATTATATATGTTCAGATGTTGGCGGGAATAGTTCTGCTGTGCGTTTTCTTCAATATATATACACACACACACACACACACACACACACACACACACACACACACACACACACACACACACACACACACACACACATTTTAAGTTGCAGGGTTGCAGACCTGTCTAAGACATGTGAATGTGCTCACAAGTGAGATTATATATATATCTATATATCTATATATCTATATATCTATATTTTTAATATCTATCTATATATATATAGATAGATATATAGATATATACACACACATATATATATATATATATATATATATATATACACACACACACACATATACATATATATATATATATATATATATATATATATATATATATATATACACATATATATACAAACAAAAAGACTGCGCCTGTTGGGATCTATAAACACTTGTAAATTTAACATATAGAAATTATTTGAAATTATGATTAACTATATTCTATTTCAATAGCAAAGAGATATCTCTAAAAACATGAAAAATGATGAACAAACATATAAATAAATGTAAATATCCTAAACAAAAAAAATTGCTAGTGTCTATGAAACCATAGATCAAAAAATGGCAGTGATACAAAAATGTTGGAAAAAATCAATGTGGATAAAAAACCATGAATGGATGAATAAAAAATGTATACTCAAATCAAGAATAGCACTCTTTGCAGGATATTGGCAGCCTTCTACGTGGAACCAACGACCTCCCAGTAGATCTATAAAAACAAAAAAAGAGAGCGCCCGATCCTAGTGCAATATGTCAAATAATATAATTTAATATACAAAAGAGAGTCCAACAATTTTAAACTCACAAACAACATGAATAAAAGAGCATTTTATAAGTAATATTCATGCACCAAACACAGGAACTCTGCTGCTCTGCTCACACGCCTCTCCACTGCACACGATCAGGACACGATCAAAACCCCTCTGAGCCACCGTCCAGCAGGAACTCAGGTATCGTGTCACTTCTCCTAGTGTCCTCCAGAAACAATCCGCATGTGCAATGGGTGCCAGACCGGGTAAACCAAAACAGGAACCGTGAGGAGTAAGCTGTCAGCATCAATGTCTTTGAGTCCCAAATGTAGAGGTATGGTGTTTGCTTGCTCTCACTAGAAATTCACCCTACTAGTTTCTTCACATCAAGTGATTTCATCAGGGGATCAATGTTTTGGTTTATCCGGTCTGGCACCCATTGCACATGCGGATTGTTTCTGGAGGACACTAGGAGAAGTGACACGATACCTGAGTTCCTATTGAACGGTGGCTCAGAGGGGTTTTGATCGTGTCCTGATCGTGTGCAGTGGAGAGGCGTGTGAGCATAGCAGCAGAGTTCCTGTGTTTGGTGCATGAATATTACTCATAAAATGCTCTTTTATTCATGTTGTTTGTGAGTTTTAAATTGTTGGACTCTTTTTTGTATATTAAATGATATTATTTTACATATTGCACTAGGATCGGGCGCTCTCTTTGTTTGTTTTTATACACATATATATATATATATACACATACACACACACCATCTTCAGCCCCTTTTGATCCACTGCTGGATGAAGGCCTCCCCAATGATCGTCCAGGTACTGCAGTTGTAAGCATCTCTTCTCCACAATGCTACAAGACATTTTCTGATTTCCTCCTATAATCTTACGTTTGGTATTTGTTTTAGTATTTTAATCTCTCTTGGAATCCAATCGAGTAACATCTTTGTCCAATGAAGGCCATTTCTAATTTCTTCAACCATAGGATGATGTCATAGACTTTTGTTTGGTTTTAAATTCTTTCAT
Source organism: Ascaphus truei (assembly GCF_040206685.1). Classification (NCBI taxonomy): domain Eukaryota; kingdom Metazoa; phylum Chordata; class Amphibia; order Anura; family Ascaphidae; genus Ascaphus; species Ascaphus truei. The sequence goes on from NC_134485.1 coordinate 363,416,009, forward strand.
TTCTTTTCCTGTCTCTTCAGGTAATACGCAGCATACATCTCTCCATACTTCTTTGTATGCTTTGTAAGATTATGAATTATCTTCGCATTTACTGTATGGTCCAAGTTTCACATCCATACAAGAGCAAAGGCAGAATACACTGGTCGAAAACTTTCCTCTTGAGGCACAGTGGAAGGTTCCCTTGAAATATGGACTTGTTTCTTTCAAATGCTCCCCACCTTATCTTCATTCTCCTACTAATTTCATTCAAAATGTTCCCATCCATTGTTATTTGCCAGTCAAGGTAGACAGTCTTTGACTTCTCGTTCTATTCCTTTTATTTCAATCTTTGTTGACTTGACACATTTGTTGAACATAACTTTGGCCTTGCCGAGATTCATATGGAGGCCCACATTATTACTTGCTTCGGCGAGTTCTCAAATTTGTTGCTGGAGGTCTTTGGGACTTGTGGCAAAAACAACGTCATCTGCAAATCATAGGTGACTCAAATATTCATTGTTGATTTGGATTCCTTTTTCTTCCCAGTCTAATGTCTTGAACAATTCTACAAGTGTTGCAGTGAAAGCTTTGGTGACATGGTGTCTCCCTGTCGCACTCCCTTGCTGAGCCTTATCTTACTTGACTCTTCATGTAAATCTAATTGTTAATGTGGCATTCTCGTAAATGTTTTTTTATAATAGCAAATGTACGCTTCTTCAACATTGTGTCTTCTTAATGCATCTTGGACCGCTGAAGTTTAGACAGAATGAAATGTTTTCTCATAATCTACGAATCCTAAAATGAGTGGTAGATCGCATTCATTACTTCTGGAAATCACTTCTTATACGACTTGGATGTGGTCCGTTGTGTTGTATCCACTGTAACATCCTGCTCACTCTCTAGGCTGTGCAAAGCCCAAAGTCTGTTGTAGCTGGTTAGTGATTATCTTCATAAAAATCTTACAAACAAAATATAACGGCGCCTAGATAAATCTATATCACCTGAGTGATTACCCAATGACAGTCCAGCCCTCACAGTCCAAGTAGTATCCGGAATAGATTTGCTTGGTGTCTCATGACATGTGGGAATAAAAAAGACAAATCATAGTGCAACACTGTATACCAGACTAATAGACAAACAGACACTGACAACACAAAATATAAATAACAGAATAGCTACAAATAAACTGATAACATTTAATGAAAAACTGAATGATGCAATGACACTCAATTCCCTTAAAATATAGGAACACACTGTTAGAAGATCACTTCCGGAGGGTTAAAATTGAAACCCTACTCACGAGAATGTAACAATAAACCAGCATATAGCAGCACCAGCTGCAATAGAATCTCCGTAGTGGATGCAATAGAGTCTCACAGGGCACTTTCAGACCTCATGCGTTGCCTCCACGTGTCCCGCTATTGCGATCACAGGCCCGCTGTGGCCGTCGCAGTTGGATGATGCGTCGCGCATGCGTATTAGTCCGGAATCCCTGTAATGCACTGTGCATATAGCACTGACAGCCAAGTCTCTCCAAAGTGATAGCAACCATGTGGTTTAGGGAGTTACTTGTGAATCCATCTGCACAGCAGCTTATCTAGGATCTTGTCTCGTGCTGCTATATGCTGGTTTATTGTTACATTCTCGTGAGTAGGATTTCAATTTTAACCCTTCGGAAGTGATCTTCTAACAGTGTGTTCCTATATTTTAAGGGAATTGAGTGTCATTGCATCATTCAGTTTTTCATTAAATGTTATCAGTTTATTTGTAGCTATTTTGTTATTTATGTTTTGTGTTGTCAGTGTCTGTTTGTCTATTAGTCTGGTATGACGCAACGTTGACAAAGTGCTGTAGCGCGAAACGCGTCCGAGTGTTCCATCTTTTTTTTTCTTATGTCGCTGGATCAATAAAGGAATTTTTTTTAACCTACCTTAGGTTCGTAGGCCCCCCTTCTTGTTCACCTGTTCTCACAGTGCTCCGCCGCTTTTTCCTCTTTGGATCTATCTACTAGCATCTTCAGTTATACGTTTGCGAATTGTCTTGCACAGCTCTGCATAGTCAATTCTTATTCTTGGATTTTTGGATTGCTTAATTTCTAGTCATCTCTTCATTGATTGTTTTGTCTCATCAGATATTTTCTTATCCTCTTTTGTTAGCAAGTCCTCGTTTTTTCTGCGCTTTCAACTACAATCTTCATACGTTCTTCACATGCATTTTGAGAAAGCCAAAGCAATTTTTAAGTTCTAGTTGAAATTGTCTGCTGTTATTCTGGAAGTTATTGATGTTGATTGATTAAAAAGAAAACAAAAACAGTTTTCTCCTTTCAAACTTCGCATTCAGATGTAATAATAATAATTGTTTGTTCTTGTATAGCGCTGCTAGTTTTATGTTGCGCTTTACAGAGACATTTTGCAGACAGTCCCTGCCCCATGGAGCTTCCAAATCTATGTTTTTGGTGCCTGAGGCACAGGGAGATAAAGTAACTTGCCCAAAGTCACAAGGAGCCGACACTGGGAATTGAACCAGTCTTTACTCACTGAGCCACTCCTTCTCCTTATGTAATCTGCAGTGAACCAATCGGGGATCACTCTTTGTCTCAAAACGGTTAAGGACTGTGGAGTTGGTAGCTGGGATATTGTACGTTTAATTCTTGACTCCATTGGGTCCATTTCCTATTTGGATTCTTCTTCAAGAATGAATTCGTGATGCAGAGGTTTTCACATTCTGCAAATTCTAGCACTCTGTCCCCACGTTCATTCCTGTTACCATAACCATACTTACAACTGATGCTTCATCTTTCAGATGGGCATCAATCTCTGCATTGAAATCTCCCATAACAAATTGGGTGGTAATTTCCTAGGTAGATATGTTTTTCGGTATTTTATGGTGCGTCTTCCACTTCATTGTCTGCTTGACTTGATGTTGGAGCATACACTTGGATTATTTGAAGCCTATATCTCTGTCTAATGAGTGACGATTCTGGCTGCTTCTTTCTGATGAGCTTTCATACTCCACTATGTTGTTTCTCCATCTCTTGCTAACGATACAGCCTACTCCACTGATTGTAACATTTCCTGTACCTCTGTAATATAATATGTGTTTGCTTTTTAGCTCAATGAGGCCATCATTTTTTCGTCTATCTTCACTAAGACCAACAATATCTCATTTAATTTTTTCAAGTTAATATTCGTGTTTTTCACTGGAGAGAGTCCGGCCGTTGTAGGTTGAGAGGTTAAGGTTTGAAGGACCGCTGGTGTTTAACCTCCGGAGATTCTTAGCACACTCCGTCTTCATGTCTTCTTCCCGAACGCTGTCAAGCCCAAGGAAATTCCAGCCTCTGGAGAATGCGTGCCATAGCTTTTTGGTGTGTTCCATATTTGGCGGTTGAGGCCTTACTAGCCTCATATGCATGTTGGCAAGTACCTTTCCCACTTTAGCCGGGGAATAGTGCTCAAGCCTTCATTGTATGGTGAAACCTACAGTATTGTACCCGCACAAGTGCCACTATATATCTTCCTAAACGCCCATTGTCACCTTCCCGCCACTTTGAGGCAGTGAGATAAGTATACAGATACATACACGTGATTATACAGAGGGGCCTAAAACAAAATAAATCCCATAGCAATAAGAGCCGTGGCCTATCTTAATCCCCAACAAAACGTTATTAAACCTTTTTTTAAGGACTATGTGCCAAGCTGCTATTTGCACATTGTTTTCCATCCACCTAAGCCTGTCTCTAAATACGGAAAATATTACTTGTTGTAGCTCGCTAAACAAAATGACCCAACAGAGTTCTTCACATAAGTACTGCAGTTCATGTAGTGGTGTTTGGTGTGTCTAACGGGGCACTTTAGAACAAGTGGAAGGGAGTAGTCCTACTTAGTACTGTTCTTTTTTTTTTTATTGAGGTGAGATTTAAACATGAAGGTAACTAGATGAAAGGACAATTTTATGAAGCTCAATTTACAAATGTAGCCAATTTCAGAAACGATGACATACTGTATTTTAATTAAAAAAAAACTTGAAAATGTCAATAATAAAACAGACTGGTACAGAACTTGCAGACAACTAGATTAATGCCTGAATGCCAACTGCTCTACCTCTCCAAAAGAACTTGCAGATTGAACGATAGGGGAGACAGACAAGAAGGAGTTAGGCTAAGTCCCCGCTAGCGCTGATCGGGCTGAGCGGGCGTCGCTTGCGGAGACTTGCATATATAGATATATGCACACACGCTCAGCTGCGATCGGCGTTTACATAAACAAAAACCTATACTTCCCCGCACGCTCAGCTGGCCCACAATGCCACACCATAGCATAGATTGTATATAATCCAATTTAATAAAGAAGCACTTCACAAGTGCACACTTACAATGTGTAATGTAAAAACAAGCATGTAAGAAATGACAGATGGAGCGAAGACGTCCTCACCGCTCCGTGCTTGATGGAACCCGGAAGCGCCGTGCAGGGGGTATTTCCAGATGGTATTTCGAATCGAGGCGATAGCGGAGCGATATTGAGGTGGACCGACGCAGAGTTTGGAGTGGTGTTTCTTACGGCCGCATCTGGAAATACCCCCTGCCCGGCGCTTCCGGGTTCCATCAAGCACGGAGCGGTGAGGACGTCTTTGCTCCATCTGTCATTTCTTACATGCTTGTTTTTACATTACACATTGTAAGTGCGCACTTGTGAAGTGCTTCTTTATTAAATTGGATTATATACAGTCTATGCTATGGTGTTTCTCCGCCTTCTGTCCTAGCACACCCACATCCATCTTCTGCACCCAGAGGGTCCACTACGCGGAATCTCTGTTTCTGTACACCATTGAGTGTGACATGCTTGATTGGCACACACGTATGTGAGTATAATACCTACAGATTTCTGTCATCATCATTTTCATTACTGTGCTGTATTATTTGCATTTTTCTTTTTGTCTACATATGTGATCCCGCTCCCTCATTCCATTCGCCCAATGTTCCCCAAGGAATAAGAAGACTTTTCCTTACATGAAGGTTGAGTGGGATCACTTTGTATTTGGCACTATCCAAGGTTCACTGTTCACTGGTATTCTTTTTGTGTGTTTACATTCACACCTCGTTCCGTCACTGGGGGTCACTGTTAATCTTGTACTCGTCACTATTAGATCCCTTTCCTGAGTGCCAGTCCTGTTGTTTTGTGTTCTAGAATATGGCCCAGTCGGACAGCTGAAACCATCAAGCTTTTTTGGGAGGTGGAAGGGGGGATGTTACACAGGGTGGAGATTGGTCCAGCTACACTGCTGGTTTCAATGGGATTGGAGGGGGAGGGGAGTTGGTGTTAGAGGTATGACAAATAGGTTTCCTTGAAAAGGTGAGTTTTCAGGGAGTTTTTAAAACATCTGAAAGCTAAGGGAGAGTCTGATAGTGCGTGGTAGGGAATTTCAGAGGGAAGGGGCAGCACAGGAGAAGTCTTGCAGGCATGAGTGAGAGGAGGCAATAAGGGGGAGGTAATAAGGTGGGAGGAAAGGTGGATGTTGTGGGCAGAACGTATGGGGCGTTTAGGTATGTAATTGTGGATGAGGGCCGAGATGTAAGGGGGGCTGTGTCATTGAGACCTTTGGAAGTCATTACTAGGGTTTAAAATGTAATTCTAGAGGCTATGTGGAAGCCAGTTTAGGGATATGCGTAGTGGAGCAGTAGAAGTGGAGAAGCTGTAGTAGCAGCAATTTGGATGGATTGGAGTTGAGAGAGACGAACAAGGGGAATGCCAACTAAGAGAAGGTTGGAGTAATCGAGGCGGGACTTAATGAGTGAGTAGATTAGGATTTCCGTTGCATCATGAGTGAGAAAAGGACGCATCTTGGCGGTAATTCGGAGATGGAGATGGCAGGACATGGTGAGGGACTGAATGTAAGGAAAGGAGGAGAGATCAGAGTCAAAGATGATCATATGTAAACCATTTATATGGATCTCTACTGAATTAGACTTATTCAATGCAGTCTGCACTTTAAAACCCTTTAAGTACAGGGAGACACCAATATAAAATATTTGGAAAGGAGAACTCTCGCCCTATATCTTCTCTCTGTCCCATCTGAGACACGTTGCTCTAACTCAGATCCCTCGTGTGATTGTCACAAATACCTATTTAAGACCCAAATCCACAAAGCTCCATCAATTTACTTAACGGGATGTTAACCAAATCTAATGTTAACCCTAACCATGCATCTTCAAAGGCCAATAACGTACCATTAAGCCATGTTTATTTTATTTGTGTTTACAATAACGACGGTTGATAATAATATGCAAATGAGGAGACACAATAGCAGTTCATATTCACAAAAGTGCGCTACGGTTAACATGGGGACTTCCTGGTATATTAGTTAGGGCATACCTAAATTTGGTGTTACTCACATTTAGACCCTGATATGGGGCTTTTACAGGGTATAAATGGATGGGTGTAAAAATTGCGGTACAAAAAGAAAATATACAAATGGACATTACGTGAACTCTTTATGTGCAACCCAAGAAACTGTATATTGATGTGACACATTTAGAAGTCATACAGTAGCTATTTTTGGAAATGTACAAAATGACTACACGAAGACTACAACCAATACATGAGGTGCATACTTAAAAATTAAATGTACATCTTAATGAAACTTTCCTGTAAGATTAAAAAAAAAAAATCCAAGTCTCATCTCTGACAATCTACCCGAAGCAGCTTTTGCAGAAAGCTTGATAAACTGAGGAAAAGTTCCAAAAGAACACTGCAGACCTAACTGGCTAAAAGTTTCCCGTCATGTGAACATCGATTCATACTCTACTGAACAGATTAAAGGATGTTTGGCAGAATTACATTGGTTTTGCCAGAAGTACTCACACGTCAATATGCTCATTTGCATTATTACAGTAAAAGGCCTCCAGGCTTTATCACTTCCTCTGCCTCCAGCAGCATAGTAATTTGGAACAAAATTGTTATGCTTATCTTCTGCCACTCAAACACCTCAAGTATTAACAAATATAATTTCTTCCGTTCAATGAAAGGGTGTGTGTGATGCCTCATGCACACGTCAATACTAGTAAGAGTTTGAACTATAATGAACCGATCTTTAACAGAGAACATTAGTCAAAGCAAATGAGAAATTCTAATTTACACTTTAATGAGCAGGTACAATGCCGCTCACCAAATGTATGTGCCTTCTCCATTTTTGGGTAACCAAATGGTGCCTCTTGGCCAGTAACGTTTGAAGCAGCAATTACCACTCCCACCTGACCCAAAAACATCAAGTGTTAAAAAAAAAGTTTAACCTTATATAAACCAGGGAGTCCCCCGCTTAAGAACAGCACTCAGGAAGCTCTTCAAAGCTCAAAGGAACCCCCCCACCCCCACCACTATTAGCCAAGGTATTTCAGATTTTACTTTTGCAAAGGCAAAGATGGCTGTGGGGTCACCCAATTGGAAGCTGCAATGTCATCTCATGAGGATGGCATGGCTTTCTACTGACTGCAAGAGTGAGGATGATCCCAGTGGCTATATTGTAGGGAATTTCAAAATGAAATATTTCATGAACTGAAGGGTCTCCGTCACTTGGAGTCTCGTGGTTTCAGCTCCAGGGGACACTTGTTTTAAGCAAGCCTCTGGAAAGAGAGCTTTTCCCCATAATGTACCTGGTCCGCCAATATGGCCACTGACGTGCCAGTGCCCGTGACACATCAGGTACGTCAAAAGGGTACTGAAAAGGTTAAAGGAGCAATCTAATCCTAAACGTTAAATAAAAGGTTTTACATAATTGGAAACGAAGGGTCCACCCGGTTCCGGAGTTGCTTACCGGTAAAAGTATTAGTGCTCCCTCATGGAAAATTCAATATGGCAACCAGTAACGTCCAATAATAAGATGACTGATGACAGATTCCATGAGATTTGGTGACTATATTGATTTTCCCAAGAGGGAGCCCCACACCCATTACCCTCCCTGGTAAGTATCTCGGGAACCTGGGAGCTCAAAATATAGGATCAGAGGGATTGCTGAACTATTGAATTAATTCAATAAGAATGTAGACTATATATTTGGAAAATATATGAACAAGTGAAACATTTTTATCTGTTTAATGACATGATGACAAAGATGTTTTTGACTATCTTGATGCCCAGAAACATATATATATATAGCAACTGTAAATATTACTGTATGCTCATTTGCATGTCTCAGACAGGTCTGCAACCCTGCCTTTCACCATTATCACCCAGCACTTCCACTGCAGCAAGGGATTCTGGGAAATGACATGCAAATGAGCACACAGCCACCTTTTGTCTCAAGCTCACATTACATGCTCATATATATATACAGAGAGAGAGAGAGATAGAGAGAGAGAGAGAGAGAGAGATATAGAGAGAGAGAGAGAGAGAGAGAGAGAGAGAGAGAGAGAGAGAGAGAGAGAGAGAGAGAGAGAGAGAGAGAGAGAAACAAAACAAACAGGCGCACACCTAGTGTATTAACGTATAAAAATATGTATTTTAAGGAACATGAACTCATTCAAATGCCCACTCACAAAGGTAGTATAAAAACAAGCGTGTATGAGATTAGATCTCAATCGCCAACAACGCGGTCCTCTCAGCACACCACGAGATCCCGGCGTTCCCCTGCGTCGCTCCTCCACGTGAACTGGAGGCGGAACCTTCTCCCTTGAGCACCCGGCAAAGATGTTCCTCCGGATACAAGTGATTCAAGAGTCCATACAAGCCAATGTAAATGTGTTCAATCTGAATCGTGGGGAGACTCAGGAGCTCATACACAACCTCTATGGTATCCACTAAGTGAGTGTCAGCCACACAGTTAGACCACGCCCTATGCGTTTCGTCATCAAAATAACTTCATCAGGGGTGAATAAGAATATTATATTATTTAGACTTTAATATTTATTATGTTTAGTTAAAAGTATACAACACGAATTATATATTTACACATCACACACTTAGTCACATATAAACACAATTATTTAATTTTCATGAAACACTTTTTTAGTTTATCACATACAATAATCACTATATAATTATTAATTAGTATATACTTAACAATTAAATTCAAACATATATTGATCATTAATACATAACAATATGTAAGATGGGGGCCTGCCTTTTTTCTGTCCTTGCTTCCATCCATCACTTGCAGTTTATTCTGTACTCCTCTGGCTTCCTTTGAAATCTGTTCCACCTATGTCAATCGCGCATATATGTGAGTATATATATATATATAGAATCATCCCCTGACGAAGCCTAACGGAGAAACGCGTAGGGCGTGGTGTACATTGAACTAAGCAGACTCATTAGAAGAAGCAGACAGCAGCAAGGAGGTGCCGGTGGCCGCCTGTCCCACTATTTGCCTGCAGGGAGAACGGCAGTGCAGAGGATCGAGGCCCTACTCCCACAGTAGACCGGACGAAGTCTCGCGAGAGTGAGTGACGTCACCGCGCCATCACGTGGTACGGAACGTCCCCTGGAGCCGCGGGTAACCACAGGAAGAGAGAGGACTCTTCGTGGGAAGATAACACAACGCACGGAGTGCCACTGTGGACTGCACCTATAAGAAAGTACCGTGAGTACTATATATACATTAGGAGCGGCGGAATAGACCTATTAGGTTGTGAAAAACTGAGTAATACACTCATTCAGAGACTGTGTGGAGCAGTAGAGACACCTAATGTGTTTGCTGCATTTAAAACAGGAGTATTTCACTTGTGGTCAATAACCCATATACCAAGGACTGCTGAAGAAATCTGCTAAGGGCTAAATACCCTATTTCTATTGAGTGTGAGAAGCTCAGAATTCTCAAAAGTTTTATGTTATCTCACAGAATGTGAGTGTTTTACCTATCAAATTTTTTATTAAGAATTTTAATAAATTGTGTTATACTATTTGCACTTTACCTCTCTTCCTGCATGGTAATCTGTGCTGGAGATCATTACTGCTGTGGACGCCCAGCTGTTCCAGATCCATCGCATAATTGTTCCAGATCCCAGAGTGGATGCAAGGCTTGACTTTATCATTTATACTGTAAGTGCATATAATACCTTCTGGCGGTTTATTGAGTCTGAACATACTACCCTATGTTTTCTCTGTCTTTTCTTGTCTCCTTTTGCGCCTAGGTCATTTCTTGTGCACATTTCGTTACCAGCCCGTGGAGCGGTAGACCTTTTGGCTGCATATAGAGTCAGGGATAGTTAGACTGTAAGGGTATATACCCTCCATGATATGTGGTAAATATTCCATTTTTTAATTTCAGTGTGGTTGCGCTTATTGTATTTCTGTTTTTTATATATATATATATATATACATATATATATATATATACATATATATATATATATATACATATATATATATATTTATTTGTTATATTAATCACCAAGTTAGCAACCAGAATTCAACTGGTATTTTCTAGTCAAATTAGTAATCTGACTGACATCCATCCATAAATAAAATAAAATTCAGAAACATCCTTAAGTGTGCACTATTTGGGAATATAATATTCCATGTTTTTTTCTAGCCCTTTGAATGTCTAATGTTTTTCTAGTCTTTTGAATGCCTGGTGTTTCTCTATGTGTGTGGGGAGTTGTTCTTATAGTTCAGGCTTGGTATACACATGGAGAAATACTATTTGTGCTCATATGTGAACTGCATGCATTAATTTACATATTATATGGTTTTGATAATTTAGTCATTTATACATATTGCTATTTTTAACTTTGTTGTTTATTTTTATATTCATTTCTATTTACTTTGCAATTTGCTATGAGCTGAAAAGATTGCATTGATTTATAGCTGGTTTCATGCTGGGTCCTCATCAAATTAAAGCTGATTGTTACACATGTGCATAATCAATTAATGTAAAAAAAAAAAACCTTTCTCTCCCCTATATATACTGAAAGGGTAAACCTATTGGGCACCCCCTGATGAAGTCATTTTGATGACGAAACGCATAGGGCGTGGTCTAACTGTGTGGCTGACACTCAGTGGATACCATAGAGGTTGTGTGTGAGCTCCTGAGTTTCCCCACGATTCAGATTGAACGCATTTACATAAGCTTGTATGGACTCTTGAATCACTTGTATCCGGAGGAACATCTTTGCCGGGTGCTCAAGGGAGAAGGTTCTGCCTCCGGTTCACGTGGAGGAGCGACGCAGGGGAACGCCGGGATCTCGTGGTGTGCTGAGAGGGCCGCGTTGTTGGCGACTGAGATCTAATCTCATACACGCTTGTTTTTATACTACCTTTGTGAGTGGGCATTTGAATGAGTTTATGTTCCTTAAAATACATATTTTTATACGTTAATACACTAGGTGTGCGCCTGTTTGTTATCTTTTCTCTACAGATTTTTGTCAGGGATTGGTGATCCCTTATTCGGGCTGCAGACGCCTCGGTGGATTAAATTTTGGAACTGGACTGTACTCCTCTATTGGTCTTTTAAAGATACATTTTTTAATTCTACACTTGTTCTAATTTTTTTATGTTTATTTTTATTAAATATATGAGTTATAATTTTTAGATGATTTAATATATGTATTATAGGGACTAGAGGTTATATTCACACATGTTATCTTGTATTAACCCTTTATTGCCCTGATGGGTATATAATCAATTAGCCTATAGTTAGTTAGGTCTCTATGTTTATATCAGCTTTATATTCAGGGTATTTAACAGGCGCTACTTCATAGGTTCTTTTTTGTTTTATATATATATATATATATATATATATATATAAAAGAAAAATTTCAGTAGCGCCACTCGTGAAACAAAGTGACAAATAAAACGTGCAAATATTGTGTATAATAGTAATGAAATTAAATGTAATTAACAATCTAACAATAAGAAAAAACCACGAACGTGAAAAAAAGTGTTAAAAATGTGAAAAAATGAAGAAAAACCGTGCCAATAATTATTAATAACATATATCAAACAGGGAAAAAAAGGGGGGAAACAAAAAATGGAAGAAAGTCCAACCCTAGGTACAAGTCCAATAGAAGTTCAGGAAAATTAGAATTGATGATCAGGGATCCACGGCTGCTCTCAGAAGGAATAACCAATTCCAGCAGGAAAACTATAGCAAGAGAAGAACAGAGAGCGCACGTCCCATATTGTAAAACAGTACATTTAATCAATAAAAAGAATGGACAAGGGGATTAAGAACACTTACAAAAGTGCAAGATATAAAAGCAATTTGTGATATAATCACCACCAACAAGGCCACACCGTCCTGGAACACATCAGCTATTGGATAGTCCCTCCGGTTCACCTCCAGCAATAGTCAGATGATCGCAAATAGTGTCTCTTTGCCTCAATGCTGTTTGGAGTTTTTTCAGCCTCAGATCAGCTCCATGCGATCTCCGGCCGTAAAGCGCACTCTGCGTGATGACGTAATGTCGTAATTGCGTGCCCTGACGCGTTTCGTCACGACGATAAAGTCACTGTCGTGACGAAACGCGTCAGGGCACGCAATTACGACATTACGTCATCACGCAGAGTGCGCTTTACGGCCGGAGATCGCATGGAGCTGATCTGAGGCTGAAAAAACTCCAAACAGCATTGAGGCAAAGAGACACTATTTGCGATCATCTGACTATTGCTGGAGGTGAACCGGAGGGACTATCCAATAGCTGATGTGTTCCAGGACGGTGTGGCCTTGTTGGTGGTGATTATATCACAAATTGCTTTTATATCTTGCACTTTTGTAAGTGTTCTTAATCCCCTTGTCCATTCTTTTTATTGATTAAATGTACTGTTTTACACTATGGGACGTGCGCGCTCTCTCTCTCTCTCTCTCTCTCTCTCTCTCTCTCTCTCTCTCTATATATATATATATATACAGGCAGTCCTCGTTTTACAACGAATAGCTTATCCAACGCTATGCAATGCATACCTATGTTCCTTTTTACAACGCCAAAACGGCTTATCCAACGCTCTTACGACGCTTTGCAAAGTTGTTTATGTGTACATAATATTATATATTATACTATATAATATATTATGTTTTTATATTATATATTATGTTATATTATATATATAATACGGTATATGCACTATATGATTTATGTGTGTGCTGCATATCTTATTGCCTGCGTAAAATATTTGGTGTATTTTAGCATTAAAAATGCCTTCAGGAACGGAACCTTTAATTTAAACAGTGTTCCTATGGGAAAACGTGTTTCGCTTTACAACGTTTCGCTATCCAACGCCATTTTGCGTAACGCATTGTGTCGGATAACCGAGGACTGCCTGTACACACACACGTATATACAGCTCAACCCCGTTATAGCGCAATCCGCTATAACACGGTATGAGCGTGGACCACAAATAGTAAAAAAAAAAAAAAAAAAGCAAACACTACATTCGAACAGAATAACCTCATCCCAACGTTCAAGCATGGTGGTGGTAATGTGATGGTTTGGTTCTGCTTTGCTGCCTCTGGACCTGGACGGCATGCCATCATTCACACAACCATGAATTCTGCATTGTATCAGGAGATTCTAGTAGAGAATGTCAGGCCATCCGACCGTGAGCTGAAGCGAAAGTGGGTCATACAGCAAGACAATGTTCCTAAACATACGAGCAGATCTACAAAAGAATGGCTGCAGAAGAAGAAATTCCACGTTTTTGAACGGCCTAGTCAAAGTCCGGACCTAAACCCCATCTAAATGCTTTGGCAGGACCAGAAGTGAGCTGTCCATGCAAGGAAGCCCTCAAATGTCACTGAGTTGAAGCAGTTCTGTAAGGAGGAATGGGCCAAAATTCCTCAAAACCGATGTGAGAGACTGCCCAGCAGTTACAGGAAACGCTTATTTGAAGTCAGTGTGTCTCAAGGGGGTGCCACCAGGTTCTGAATCAAAAGGTTCACATACTTTTTCACACATGGATATTGAATGTTGAATAATTTATGGATAAATAAATGTTGAAAAAGTATCATCCTGTTTTTGTGTAATTTGTTTTATCAGGTTATCTTTATCTATTATTAGGACTTAGATTAAGTTCTAATAACATTTTAGGTGTGAAATTTGTGAATATATTAAGGGGTTCACAAACATTTTCTCTCCACTATGTATGTATGTATGTATGTATGTATGTATGTATGTATGTATGTATGTATGTATGTATGTATGTATACACACATAACCCCTCACAGCCAAAGGGGAAAAAATGACACTTTAACAAGGCATTTTATGCTACACATCGATTATTGATTATTACCTTCTTTTTAATCCCCTATGATACTATCTTGAAGTTTTATTTGTTTGTATGGAGTAGAAACAAATGGCTGGTGATAATAAGTAGGTTACTGCCTCCAGATTTCAAAATGTCATTAAGTTGTCATGTATGTCACAGTGAATGTTTCAAAACCCTTTACCGTAATTCTAGTGAAAATAAAAATGTTTGCAACATAATCATCCCCATAACTCACTTCTATATGCTATTTCATTATAAACATCACTACGTCACATCCTATAAATAGAAGACAAATGATAATACATGCAGATACTAAAGTGCGTGATATGATTTATGTATATTTGAGAGAGGTTTATTTATTGAGGCACACATTCAACAAAGCGTATTTATCAATATTGTATGTTAACAATTACCTTAGAAAGATCCCTGAAGTTGCCTGGTAAAGTTAGATCCAGCTCCTCAGATTCATAATTTGTTAACACCCAAGGAAACACAGGATACTGATTTAAGTCATTGTAGGTTCGCCCTGAGGGGGGGAAAAAATGAATACAATAGTTATAAATTCAAGAACACGACTTTATTGCTGATTAACAATCTCCTCAGAGGGCGTGTGTGTATGTGGAAACACCTAACAAACCTAAATGGTTGTTCTCCACTGTCACAAATGTGTCTATTATAATTTTGAAAGCCCCCGATTCTGTATTAATGCTTAACATTTTGGAGACTGTTTTAGGCAAAAACGTCAGCTGCAACGCCTGGCTATTGATTCAGCCATACATTGCTTGGGGAACACATTTGTATTTCATAAGAAATGTTGAAAAAACAGCAATAGGGGCTGCTGCCAATAGCACCTCAATGTAAGAGAAGATTGCCCACCTTGTCAAGAGCCTAAAAATAAATCAACTTTGCTACTGGTATAATTAAGGCATCAATAAAGTAAAATGTTATTCTAAATTAGACGCATGCATGTACTAAGCCACAATATCGTTTTGGTGTTTGTGATTGGCAAAATGGTGAAGTAGGTTGTTGGTAGCCATTCTTCACCACTGTAGGGACTGAGTCAGAGGGTTCAATGGGTATAGGGGGACACAACATGAAACTCACTCTCTCAAGGGTCAATTATTCAGTTATGAAGCAAAAATATGTAAGCCGCATACTCCATGATTTTCTATCATCTATCTTTCTTTTTCATGGGTCTCTCCCAAACCAGCTAATTACAGCTTCAGTCAAATGCTGTTTATGCCCAATACTGGGTAGCACTGGTTCAAGAACGTTGTTTTTTCTCTACTACTGTAACAGCACTTTTTTTAAATTATCTTTATTGGGGGGTTGGGGGAGGAGGGGGGGTTGTCTAACTTAAGGGTGCTCCCACTTCCACTTAAAGAATCATGTATTTGCATTCAGAAGAGTATTATTATAACTGAAATAAACCTACTCTAAACGTGAAATCCTATTTTCTGATAAAAGCGATTGTAGGGTGGTGGTACTTAGGTTTAAGTTTTAATGAGCAACCTCACATATTTGGTCATTTAGAGTAGCAGGATCACATCTTCAAATGTCAACTAAAGATCATAGTGCATTCCCACAGCAAGCAGAGCACTAAGTGTATTTTATAGCCAAGAATTGAGTAGACGGTTGATCCATAACCACAACCACAGCATGCAGAAGGGTCTGCAGCAACATATGGAGTTAAATGACCCCACACAGGGCTGAGAAAGCTGGTATTGCTTTTAATGAGTCACATGACACCAATCACTAATGATCTGGTTTGGGTGTTCCCTTGCTGCAAACTAAAATACAAATATATTCATACAGAAACTGACAAACATAACCTACAATTTCTGCACTGGGAGCAGATTTACAGCTCTGTCGTACAAGTGTTTCCTTCGAGATTTTAATGAATGCTGGAGTACCAGACTTTGCACAGTGAACAGAGCTCTCCTTGTTCTGCACAGGTTCATTGTAAGCCACACTAAGGCCAAACACAAGAATAAGAACTTTATCAGCAACATATCTACAGCAAATGATATCAATAAAACGTCTGAAATAGCTTAATTACTATTAATATATGCCCAGGTATTATAATTGTCACCTTTGCCAGACTGCAAAAACAATATCATTCATATTATTTTATATATATATATATATATATTTTTATATATATAGGTATCTGTACCGTGTTAGCCGAGCTTAATAATCAAGAACGAATAGACAATACCGTTCTGTGGCTAACAAAATGATTTATTTGTGCGAGCTTTCGAGATACACGGATCTCTTCTTCCGGCGTTGTTACAATAGATAAAGCAAGAAAGGTTTTTTACTTATGTAACGGGTATTCCACCCCACCCAGGCGCATATATAGTGTGAGTGCGTAGAACATGCGGTGTTACCAGGTGTGGTGCATATACCTGCAGGCTCACAGGAGGTCTGAGCCTCCGCTAGTGAGAGCCTGGGGTGAATCCTCTGGAATGTTTCTTTGTTTCAGCGCCTCCACCTATGTAGGATTCTATGGGTATGTAGAATAACCCTAACATAGGAACCACATGCAAATAATCAGTACACCATATGTATGATAACCAATATCTTTTTACTTGTGCTCACATGAACCATATAACATCAACATAATAACGGGTGTCCTTTTTTCCCCAGGGGACACTGACTCTTGCGTCTCGCAGGACGCTTTCCCCTACACCGGGTGATCCCACCCCATGTCCATCAATCCCCTCACAATGTGTCCCGCACTCTGTAGGTGAGAATATGGGTGACTGCGCAGTCACTAACTAATGGAACTGTTGGTGCACTTGTTGACAAAAGGGGTTACCTGCCGAGTGCTCCTGCACTCGGGCCTGCAACTACTTCTCAAAGGATCTGTCGACCTGGATCCCGTCTGATCCGGTGGTTCCTTGCTTGGGGTCCGCCAGGGACGATCCCACCCTGAAGATAGTCTCTCTCTGGGCACAGACTTAAGCCACGTCTCCGGGCAGGAAGCGCAGCATCCGCTGATCCCTATCTAACACTGGCACTCTAACATGACACGGTCCCTCACCTAGGGGCTGTCCCTGGAGCACCACTAACTGGGGAGTGAGGACCTACCTGGGACCTAAGGGGTTAACTGGCCTATCCTGTCCCCCTAGCTCTCCCGGTCCTGACTCTAGCTAACTAGTACCTAGTACTTGCAGTAACGCACTGCCCCCAGGCGTCTACCTACTGTTGGCTAGCCTAGTGCAGATCCTCTCCAGAATCCCTGACCTCGTTAACAGGCTATCCCTTCAGGCATCCTACCCCTAGCGCTACCTCAAGGTGACTGGGACCTAGTACTTGGTACGTACAGCAACCGGCTGCACAACACGGTGCCTGCCTGTCAGACCTCACAGCACTAACAGCCGAGACTCTGACAAGGCAGCACTCACACTAAGGGCAGAGTCCCTAACTGGGGCTGTCCCTTATAATTACCCCCCTAAACTGGTGGGGAGTTGGGGCCTACCTGGGATGTGGGTACCTATCTGGATGCAGGAGCTGCACTCACTCCCCGCATCCTTGCTTCCCTCACAGCTCCCGGACTCCAACTAACTGCGTAGCTGCAGCCCAAACAATGTATCTCTTCTCCTCTGCCAATTCATCCTAAGCCCTATTGGCTCCCTGGCATCACGTGGTGCGTGCAGAGGCTCATGGGACTCGTAGTCTCTGCTCAGAGCCTTCCCTGGTAGGCTAGGGCTTCGCGGGCTCTCTCTCCTGACCTGCGCCTGCGCAAGCTATCTGGGACTGCCTCACTGTTCCCTGGCCTTTCCCTACACTCGCGCGACTTCTCCCTAACTCTGGGGCCTTACCTGCGCCTGCACGATCTCCCTGATGCTGCCTTAACCTTTTCCTACCAGAAGTCGCACTCGCGCGACTTCTCCCTGGCTCTAGAGGCTTCCCTGCGCATGCGCGACCACTGCGCATGCGCGAGTCACTGAGAAATGGCGGCGCCCTTACTGCCCGGCCCCGAGAGCGCCGGGAGCCCTGTGACGCGAGTGCGGCCTTGGCAACCGGCCGCACGCGTCCCCGGCAACCCCTGAGCCGGGACCTGACCGCCCTCACCCGCGCAATTGGCTTGCGGGGCCGCCTTGGGACTCGGCGGTACCCGCGATCGCGCACCAGGGGAGGGGGGTGCTGACAGCCAGAGGAGACATGGCTACACTTAGAAACATTGCATCCTGGAATGTATCTGTGACTGAAGCCTATCATTCCCCCTGTGCAGTATGCGATTTATGACTTAAGGTGTAAAATGGTCCCTAAATGTTAGTGATGTAAGAGTATGTGTGTAAATATAAATGTATAAAGCGCCCACAGTGTATACAGAGCTTTACAAAAGGTGTGTGTGGAGTGGGAGTGTATACCAATGGTGTGGGCAGGTGTAGAAATGTACGCAGGTGTTGTATTACTATTACATAGTTGATGAGGTTGAAAAAACACATACGTCCATCAAGTTCAACCTATGCAATATTTAGACAACAGAGACTTTATCCTATATCTATACTTCCTTATTGATCCAGAGAAAGGGGCAAACAAAAAAGCCCCAGTGTCCTATCATCCAATGATATCTCATAAGGGCAAAAATAAATTCATTCCTGACTCCAAGAATTGGCTATTGGAATATTACCTAGATCAACATTCTTCCCTTGTTTACTTATTTGGTATATCCCTGTATACCTTTCCTTTCTAAAAAGATGTCCAACCTTTTTTTGAACAAATCTATTGTATCTGCCATCACAGTCTCCATGGGTAATGAATTCCACATTTTAACTGTCCTTACTGTAAAGAACCCTTTCCTTTGTTGTTTGTGAAATATCCTTTCCTCCAACCTTAAGGGATGCCCGTGAATCCTTTGTACTGCCCTTGGGATAAATAGTTCATTTGAAAGCTCCCTGTACTCTCCCTGAATATATTTGAATATAGTTATATCTCCTCGTAGAAGCCTCTTTTCTAATGTAAATAAATCTAATTTAGCTAGCCTCTCCTCATAAGTTAGATTGTCCATCCCCTTTATTAATTTGGTGGCTCTTCTCTGCACTCTCTCTAGTTTCATAATGTCTTTTCTAAGCAGTGGTGCCCAAAATTGTACTCCATATTCAAGGTGTGGTAATATTAATGCTTTGTAAAAGGGCATAATAATGTTTACTTCCCTTCCATCCATTGCCCGTTTAATGAAATATAAGATCTTGTTTGCCTTCGCAGTGTAAGGAATCAGCTCCATGGTTTACTGGTTGCCTTACCTTGCAGACCGGTGCAGTTCTGGATCAGCTCTCCTGAGGTTTGCTGCAGCCTGGATTCACTCATCAAAGCAATACACACTCCCTCTGGTATCTACTGCAGCTGTGCAGCCTTTCATTGCAAACTATACTTGCATTCACTCATTAGGGGCAGTACCTTCACACCCCCGCCGGGGATTGGCCCGCTGGCCTTTAAGTATTGCTTGCCCATAATGCTCCTGGCCGAGCATAGTCCTAACTGGATGTCTACTGTTTTGCCACAAGCTCTCGCTTGTTCTTCTTTGCTGATACCAGGTTCCGCCCTGCGTCCTTCAGCTTCCTTCAAGCCGCTTGTTCTCCAATGCTGATTCCAGGTTACGTCCTGCATCCTTCAGCTCCCTTCAAGCCGCTTGTTCCCTTATGCTGATACTGAGGTATTCCCTGCGTCCTTCAGCTTCTGTTCCCCTGTGCTGAAGCAGAGGTTTCGTTCCTGCGTCCTTCAGCCTCCTGGATTCCTGCACTGAAGCGGAGGTTTCCCTGTATCTACAGCTTCCTGGTTCCTGGGGCCTACTCTTTCCCTAATATAGAGAGGCCGTGTCCTGGTTCCTGCGCTGAAACAGTGGATTCCCTTGCCCGCTCAGGACTTTTGCGTTGTAGCACTGGTGCACCCGTGCAGCAAGACGGTGTGCTATTCTGGTCTGCCTACCATCTCCTGTGACCAGCACCATGGGCCATGGTCGTCGCTCGCGCAAAGGCCAACCCCGCGCTCCTAAGCTGAAGCGGGGCTCTCCTGACTACCTGTTGCCGAACTCTTGCCTGTACAATGTTTATCCTGATGTCTCCTGTCCTGACCTTGGCTTCTACAACGACGACGCTGTCTTCTCCAATCCTGATCCTGCGACATATGACTACGAACTGCGCAATCCGGATCAGCCTGCGCGGTCTCAGGTCGGTGCTTTTACAACCCCACCTCAGCCTCGCGGTCCGGTCCTGGTTTGTGGCGAGCAGAACCCTGACAGTATGCTCGGCCCCACAAACTCGGACCGCCCTGTGGTGAGGGTTGGTAAGTTTCTGTCTGAAAGCCTGTCCCAGCCTGTAAACCAGTCCCAGTGTGAATACCAATTTCTATGTGAGATAATACCCCTGATTGAAGATCTGATTGTGTTTGTAGGTTTAACCCCTTTGCAAAACAAATGCCGTAATGATCTCATGATGAAGGTTTACCGCCTCCGGGACTTAAAACAATCGCTGGCCGCTTGTATTTGCTTTCCTGGTTACCCTTTAACTTGGGAAAATGTGTACCCTTTAGAATTGGACGACGCCCAAAAGGAACTCTCTTCCCTGGCCTTGTCTTTAGACATTTATATAGCAAAAGTGGACCCTCTCCTCATGTTGGCTGATGCCCAAAAAACACTCCATATCCTTTCCATGACATTGGACATTTGCATAAAGGAACAGGATCCTCCCCTCGCCAGCTTCGCTGCCGCTTGGCTGTATCCCTGGTCTACCACGGATCCTTGCCCTGAGTGTATGCCCGGGTTCCCTGACACCAATGATATGTTTTCGTTAACCCCTGCCGATCAGTCCTGTGAGGTTCCCCTGGAGAATACATATGTTGCTCTACCCAGCCCTAATGTTCTTGTATCAGAGAATAAGTTCATTAGTTCTCCTATTTCTAGCTCAGAAGTCCTTTCTCTAGGTCTTCAGGGTTTTCCAGCTTTAACCCCTGCCGAGCAGTCCTGTGAGGTTCCCCTGGAGAATACATATGTTTCACTAGCCAACACTAAGGTTCTACTATCAGAGAATAAGTCCCTTTGTTCCCCTATTTCTAACTCCGAATCTGTCACTCCAGCTCTTCAGGGTTTTCCAGCTTTAAACTCTGCTAGGCAGTCCTGTGCGCTTTCCCCGTCAGAGAAAGAATCCCTAAGTTCTGTTCCCAGGGTCATTTCTGTATTAACCCCTGAGGGGCAGCTCTCTGAGTCTCCTTTGATAATTCCCTGTTCTCTGCCAGCCACGGTCACGCCCCTAGCTCCAGAGGAGAGATCCCTTGTCTCTCCTAATACAGAGAAAAAATTTCCTGTGTTTTACTCTCAGGCACTGTCTGCATTAACCCCTGTAAATTCTTGCTGCCTCCAAGTTAATGCCTTCGTTTTAGCCTCAGAGAATGAGTCCACAAGTCAGACAGCAGAGGTTGCATTGAGGGATTCCTATAACCGTACGGAGTCCCTAGATATTCTTTGCTATAAATCCCCTGCTTCAGCTCAAGTTTCCGCAGTTTCGTCTCCGGAGACTTCGGCTAAAGTTCTGGTTCCTGATAAATGTATTCAGGAGTCAGGTTTTTCCCTAAGCTTGGTCGCAGAGTTCCTTCTCCCGGGTATTTCACTGAACCAGCCTGTCGCCCACATAGCGGTGATCCCTGCTTCAGCGCATAGTTCCCACATTATGGAGTCTGCAGTAATTTCTGGTTTCCCAGATATTCCTTACCAAATACCTACTTCAGAGACCAGTACAGTTATGATTAACCCCCGTGTACTGTCTGAGTTCTTCTCCTCTTTATGCTTAGGGTTAAAAGCATACAGTAGTCTGTATGTCCCTCCTGGGGTTCATATTATGTTCCCAGGAATGTTTGCTGACGCACGGTTTTCTCCCCAAAGTGACGCTTTTTCATATAGATTAGTAAAAAGCTTGCACACTGTATCCCTTTTCGCTGAATTGTGTCTTACTAGTTTTGAGACTCTGAGAGGTAATGATTCTCCTTCTGATTCTGAAGCTCTTTCTACAATGAGTATCCTGTCTGGGGGTCCCCCTGATTTCTCTCTCCAGGCTAATCCTTTGGGGATCAGCATATCTGTGATCACTCCCTTAGTACTGTCTGAGGTCACCATGCACATATTACAAGTCCTGGGGTTTAAATCTGAGCTATTTAGCTGTCCTGCCTTTGCTGAAACCCAGTCCCTCAGTACTGTGTCTAAATATGTCCCAGCAAACATGGGGTTACTCTGGGAGGAAATTAAAGCTCCTGTCTTAAAGGGTATTTTTTCTCACATGTCCAGCAAATCTAGAACCTCAGTAGTTGTTTCTAAGTCACTTATCAATACATCTGATTTTTTCTCTAATCAAACCCAGATACCCTCACTATCGGTTAGGAGTCCTGTGATCAGAGATTTTGCACTAGAAAACACACCTATTCATGTTTTTGACAGGTTAGGTACCCCTGTGGTTAGGGCCATTGCAGTTTCGGAAAAGACTCCTTGTACTCCTAAGGTGCCGGTCATTAAGAGTTTTCATAGTTCATACTTGCTGCTTGTTGATTCTCAAGGCTCTGTCACTGAGGTACAGACTTCAGCTTCTGATGTTAGCTTCCCTCCCACCACTACCCTGGCTCTGCCTTTTTCTCAAGCTACTGATTTGAAGATCCCAAGGACTATTCCTGATTCACTGACAATACTATCTCCCAATGAAGATTTCCCAGTATTGGAGAGCTCTACTGTTGTTTGCTTCTCTGCTCCTGCTAAACCATGGTTTTGTCCCTCGGAATTTTCGGTTGCCCCTGTTATTTCCTCTCAGTTGGAAATACTCTGTATGTATCCCAAGATTTCGGTCCCTATGCCGGGTTTACTGCTTGCCTTGTCACCTTCCATACCAATACCGGGAGATGCTTCCAACCAGCCTATACCCTTACTAACCATTACCTGGGAGCCTTCTAGAGGAAAAATTTCTCGCAAATTTCAACATGCAGTGGTCAGCCAAGACTTTTTCTGTTACAAAGTTCCTCCTGGTGTATTCGATCAATTATCAGGGCCGCTGATCCTAGATTCAGGTTCCTTTATTAAAGACTGGGCTTCCTGTAAGGGTTCTTCTGCCGTTTCTGCTCTGGAACCCTCTGGTTCTTCACAACCCTGGATTTCCAAGTCATTTTGCGGGGCGAGCCATGTACCAAGGATGTTTCTTCTACTACTCTTATTTCTTAGAACTGTACTCACTAAAGAACTGCTCGTTTACGGATGCCCTTTCTACCTAAAGAATTTTAGGAACAACTCAATGTCCCCAAGGCCCATGGATGGTCCTGTCTGGCCACAGTTCTCACCGGGGGGTGGGGTTACACTAAGGACTAATCATGAGTCACTGGAGTACGACTCTAACCCCAATCCTAGACTGTTCAGCAACAATTCCCGGTCCTCCAACTCTATGAGTGCTCATGTTCGCCCGGAGGTCTCGCGTGAAGGGGGGGGTACTGTAAGGAATCAGCTCCATGGTTTACTGGTTGCCTTACCTTGCAGACCGGTGCAGTTCTGGATCAGCTCTCCTGAGGTTTGCTGCAGCCTGGATTCACTCATCAAAGCAATACACACTCCCTCTGGTATCTACTGCAGCTGTGCAGCCTTTCATTGCAAACTATACTTGCATTCACTCATTAGGGGCAGTACCTTCACACCCCCGCCGGGGATTGGCCCGCTGGCCTTTAAGTATTGCTTGCCCATAATGCTCCTGGCCGAGCATAGTCCTAACTGGATGTCTACTGTTTTGCCACAAGCTCTCGCTTGTTCTTCTTTGCTGATACCAGGTTCCGCCCTGCGTCCTTCAGCTCCCTTCAAGCCGCTTGTTCCCTTATGCTGATACGGAGGTATTCCCTGCGTCCTTCAGCTTCTGTTCCCCTGTGCTGAAGCAGAGGTTTCGTTCCTGCGTCCTTCAGCCTCCTGGATTCCTGCACTGAAGCGGAGGTTTCCCTGTATCTACAGCTTCCTGGTTCCTGGGGCCTACTCTTTCCCTAATATAGAGAGGCCGTGTCCTGGTTCCTGCGCTGAAACAGTGGATTCCCTTGCCCGCTCAGGACTTTTGCGTTGTAGCACTGGTGCACCCGTGCAGCAAGACGGTGTGCTATTCTGGTCTGCCTACCATCTCCTGTGACCAGCACCATGGGCCATGGTCGTCGCTCGCGCAAAGGCCAACCCCGCGCTCCTAAGCTGAAGCGGGGCTCTCCTGACTACCTGTTGCCGAACTCTTGCCTGTACAATGTTTATCCTGATGTCTCCTGTCCTGACCTTGGCTTCTACAACGACGACGCTGTCTTCTCCAATCCTGATCCTGCGACATATGACTACGAACTGCGCAATCCGGATCAGCCTGCGCGGTCTCAGGTCGGTGCTTTTACAACCCCACCTCAGCCTCGCGGTCCGGTCCTGGTTTGTGGCGAGCAGAACCCTGACACGCAGCTATTGTATGACTTTGGGCACTATTGCTAAGCCTGCTGTCTACAAGCACTCCTAAATCCTTCTCTATCAAGGATTCCCCCAATTTATCCCCATTTAATTTGTAAGACGCCTGTTTATTCTTGCTTCCCAAATGCATAACCTTACATTTACCTGTATTAAACCTCATCTACCATTTACCTGCCCAAGTTTCCAGTCTCTCCAAGTCCTTCCGGAGATAAATTACACCCTGCTCTGATTCTACTACTTTACACAATTTAGTATCATCAGCAAAGATGGAGACTTTGCTCTCCATGCCAACCTCAAGGTCATAAATCAACATGTTAAAAAGCAGGGGTCCCAGTACCGATCCCTGAGGTACTCCACTCACGACCTTAGCCCAAGCTGTAGAAGTTCCATTTATGACAACCCTCTGTTGTCTATACTTCAACCAGTTTCCAATCCAGGTACATATATTTTTACGGAGTCCAATTTGCTTTATTTTGTACACCAACCTCTTGTGTGGAACCGTATCAAAGCCTTTGCAAAATCTAAGAAGACCACATCAACTGCATTACCCTGGTCTAAATTCCTACTTACCACCGCAAAGAAACAAATGAGGTTAGTTTAGCACAACCTTTTCTTCATAAATCCATACTGACAATTACTAATAATGTTGTTAACCATTAGGTATTCCTGAACATTACCCCATACTAAACCTTCAAGTAGCTACCCCATTATTGATGTCAGTTTTACAGGTCTGTAATTCCCCGGTTGTGATCTACAGTAGTTCCCTTTTTAAATATAGGCACCATATCTGCTTTACTCCAATTTTGTGTTACTGACCCTGTGGCAATGGAGTCCTAGAATATTAAATGTAATGGTTTGGCTATTACTGAACTTAGCTCAAGAACTCTTGGATGTATGCCATCGGGCCAGGTGCCTTGTTTACTTTAATTTTTTCAAGCTGCCTATGAACTTCTTCCTCAATTAACCAATTGTTCGTTAATATGGAGGTTGTGGCTTCCTCCTGTGGCACTACAATTGAAATGGATTCTTCCCTGGTAAACACAGAGGCAAATAATTTGTTTAATACCTCTGCTTTTTCCTTATCTCCAATAATCTGCCATCTCACACTGAAAGGTCCTATATTTTCTTTTCTCATTTTTTTGTTATTAAGGTACTTCAAGAACTTTTTAGGGTTGAGCTTACTTTCTAATGCAATCCTTTTTTCATTATCCATTTTTGCTAATTTGATTCACCTTTTGCAATTTTTGTTACATTCCTTATAATTCTGATACAATGCCTCCGTCCCTTCTGACTTAAAGAATCTAAACGCATGCCTCTTCTTTTCCATTTTCTCCCCTACCTGTTTATTTAGCCACATTGGTTTAGACTTGTTTCTTTTATACGTATTACCCAAGGGTATACACTGATGAGTGTGCTTATCTAACAATGTTTTAAAGACTGCCCATTTAACTTCTACATTTTTCCCTGCTAAAACATCATCCCAATGTATTACTTGTTGATTAGTCCTGCGTTTATTAAAATCTGCCTTTCTAACGTTTAAGGTCTTTGTTGAACCCAGGTAATCTGTTTTTTGATCATTTATTTCAAATGAGACCATGTTATGATCACTGTTTCCCAAATGTTCCAGGACTTGAATATTTGCTATTACTTCTACATTGTTTGATATTACCAAATCCAGTATTGCCCCTCTCCTGGTTCCTCAATAATTTCAGTCATATAATTGTCTTTAAGCACCCCAAAAACCTGTTTCCTTTTGTGTTAACGCTAATCTAATTGCCCCAGTCTATGTCAAACATCTTCCCTTATAATAGGTTTTAGATCCGGTTTAACATATAAGCATACTCTACCTCCTCTTCTATTTGCTCGATTCTTCCGAAAAAGGGAATAACCCTCTAAATTAACTGCGGAGTCATGAGTTTCATCCCACCATGTTTCAGTAATGCCTATGATATCATACTGCTCCCTTGCAGCGATTAATTGAAGCTCCCCCATTTTATCTGTCAAGCTTCTTGCATTAGCAAGCATGCATTTAAGTTTTTTTTCAGCCTGTACTATTATCTTATCTGCTTCTTCCTTACTGCACCAACTTGGTTTGATCTTTAGAAGTATTCTAGTATTATCTGTATTTACTGGGAGTGTTTCGCCGCTTGTTAAACTAGCACTTGCCCCTATTCTATCTCCATAACCCCTTGTTTCCTCATCTATTCTATTTAGTTTATCTGTTACATTTCCATCCCCCCTCCATCCATATTAATGTGTGTAGATAGTATGTGGTCCATATTGTTATATAGGGATAGAGTTACATTGTACATTTGTATGTGTAAGAGACAGCTGTGTGTTCATTCATATAGAGCAGTATGTATAGGCATGGCCTTTAGCACTCATGGGAAGAGTTCTCTTGTGTCAGGGTAGTGACTCATGAAGCTGCGGTCTCGGTTTAGGCCACTGCTAAGTATCCCGAACAGTTGCATTAATTTGTATTCATGCAACTGTCTCTCTTTCGGTGTTCTAAGATTACCTTTGAGTATGGCCACCTTCAGATCGTTGATCTTATGGCCAGAGTCAGAGAAATGTTGCAACCTTTAGATCATTGGGGCCACTTCTTATAATATCTGTGAGGTGGCTATATTATATGCAGTTACTTTGTTCCATGTATTATACATGTTGGGTTACCACTATCTAGACATGTCACTCTTTGTCCTTTCAGGGCTCTCTTTACCAGCATTTTCATTGATATAGGGACACGTAGGAGGGTGTGGTATTTACCTGTTTGTGGGTGACCGGCCAGTCAGAGATCACTCTGGGTACTTTGTCCCCAGAGTTGTCCTTATATTGAGATTCACATCCCCACGCTGTTTTCCTTCTTTTGTCTTGACGTTTTCTTTAAATTATCTTATGGTCCGTTATTGTATTTTATTGTCTTAGGAGTTTTTTTCCAGTCTGTTTTCATGTATGTTATTTTAGTATTTTTTTGTTGTGTTAGATGTGTTTCATTAAAATTACTTTATTTTGATTATTTAAATTACATCTTTCGTTGTATTATTTCTAAGATATGTCTGTGCGGTTTTAGTGGTTTCCATATATAACATGAATGATTGACATAACAGAAAATCAATTTCTATGAATGTATTCAGAAAATTATTTACCAGTAATTCAGTTTTGTGTATATATATATTATATATATATATATATATATATATATACACACAGTATAACAGATTTATTTATAATTGTGTATATTGCCAATTTGGATTTTCAACTTTTGAAATATTGTCCATATTTGACAGACAAGTAGAATTCAATAATTTTTTGTTATTATAATTTCTTCTTTGGGTAATTTATTGATACAACAAATATCCATATTTGTGGACAATTTTTGTAAACCGCTCTTTTGCCCTGGGCAACAATGTGATCATTACTTATCTCACATCCAAGAAAGCTTTCATTTCAGCATAGCCAGTATCATGCCACTTTCAAGAAAAGGGAAAGCTACAGTATTTATTTAAAACTACCCAATATATTTCACTGTCAGTGCTTGAGACTGGATCCCAAAACTAAATTATTGTTGATGTAAAAAATTGTAGGTATGTTTTCAGTTTTTGTTCAGTCTCTTTATAGAAGGCCACATATAACACTCTTTACTCTAGAAAACCACCATTTATATATTGTATTTAGCATATTTTGCACTTTGTCCTCATCCTAACTCTATTTTCACTGCCATGCCTCAATTATATTTGCTCTAACCTCACTACAGTACTTTTCAAACTACAACTTTTATTAATGTCTCTAACTCCATTCATATATATCCATCTTTCCTTCCTTTTCCACTTCTCAGTTCACATGAACTCCTTTCCTATCTGTACCCTTTGACTCCATTCCGCAATACACCCTGCACTAAAACACACCCCTACAAATCCTCCGCTTTCTTTCCATGCTTCTGGGGATAGCTCTCATACCCATCCCCTGGCAACCCCCCCTCCCCTCACATTTTATCCTGTGCCCCCTGGAATGCCCACTTCCTTTGTAACAAGTTCCTCTCTGTACACAACTTATTTTTCTCTCACTCTCTGCTCCTTTTTGCTATAACCAAGACATGATACACTCTGACTTCATTGGAAACTTTCTTTCTCGGACAATCCGCGCCTTGATGGCAGGGGTGGACGTGGGGCTCCTCCTCTCCTCAATCTAACGTTAGCAAACCCTTCCTATTGGTCCCTCTCTTTTTTTCCCTCCTTTGAGGATCACACTGTCAAGTTTTTTTCTCCTCTCACTCTCCACGTAGCAGTCATCTATCGCCCACCTACCTCTACTCATCTTCCTTCTGTCTCTCTCTGACTTTGAATCCTAACTCTCCTTCATTCTCTATGTCGACTCCCACGATCTTCTCCTTGGGAACTTCAACTGCCATATTAATGTCCCCTCTCTCCCTTTCTCTCTAACCTCTTCTTTTGGCCTTCACCAATAGACTGTAGCCAGCACCCACAAGGATGGCCACTATCTAGATCTGGTTTCACAAAAAACTTCTCTCTCTCTGATTTCTCCATTTCCCCCTTTCCTCTCTCTGGCCACAATTTTGTTTCCTCTCTCTCATCTCCCATTCTCCACCTACTCCTTGTTTCTGCAGAGACCTGCACTCTATTAATCTACCGGCTCTAGATTCCACTTTGCGCTCCTCTCTTTCCGCTCCAGACTCTGACAACCTGGTCATAAAACACAACTCTGCCCTGTCCTCTCTTGCTCTACATGCACCTTTTTTCCTCTGCCGTTCTCACCCTTCTGACACCAGATGTTGGCTAAACTGCCACACACGCATGCTCAATCACTGCACTTGCTCCTCTGAATGCCTCTGGAGAAAATCTCATACTCTCGTAGACTACCTTCACTACAAATGTATCCTATACTATTTCAACCCTGCCCTCTCCAAAGCTAAACAAACCTACTTCTCTTCACTAATAAACACTCACAAGTATAACCCACATTGCCTCTTCTCTGTCTTTGACTGTGTACTCAGACCACCTTCTGTTACCTGTTTTTTTTCTTCCATTTCACCTCAGGACTTTGTTGACTATTTCAAGACAAAGGTAGATTGTATTCATGAAGGCATCCACTCTATATCCTCCTCATATTCTACACCTCTTCCTAACTCTTCTCCTGCCTTCCTTGACTCTTTCTCTGTCACACAGGAGGATGTATCCCTACTGATCTCCTCTTGCCCGTCATTCCCTCCTATCTCCTAAAACCTCTTGCTCCTACTCTAATCTCTATACTCACACATATTTACAACTCCTCCCTTTACTCTGCTACCTTTCTTTCCTCCTTCAAGCATGCAACAGTTAAACCCATACTCAAAAACAGCACATTTGATCCTCTATCTTTGTCTTTTGCCTCTCAACTCCTTGAACGCCTTTTATTCTCTTGCTTGCTCCATTTTCTCACCGCCTTTTCTCTCCTAGATCCTCTACAATCTGGTTTCCGTACGGCTTATTCCACTGCAACAGCCCGCACCAAAATAACTAATGACCTTCATGCTGCCAAAGGCAAAGGTCATTACACTCTGATCATATATAACTCAACCTCTCTGCAGCCTTTGATACTAGGGACCACTCTCTTCTCCTTCACATTCTCCATACTCTTGGTATCGTAGCAGAGCTCTATCCTGGATTTCCTCTTACCTCTCCCATTGTACTTTCAGTGTCTCATTTACCAAGACCTCCTCCTCTGTTGATTTCTCTGTGGGCGTACCCCAGGGGTATGTCCTGGGACCTCTTCTCTTTACACACTCTCTCTAGGTGACCTAATCACATCTCTTGGGTTCAAATATTGCCTCTATGCTGATGACACACATATTTTAACCCCAAAACAACTTGTTGTACAAACCAGTCTCTGAATGTCTCTCCACTATATCATCCTGGATGGCCTTCCACTGACTCAAACTTAACATGTCAAACATGGAGCTCCACCCTTCCTCCCAAGCCCGGCCCTACTGCCCACTTCTACATAACTGTTGGCAGTGTTATCATACACCCAGTATCACAAACACGTGGCCTAGGGGTCTCATTTGACCCGTCCTTCACATTTTCCTCTTACATTGACAAAGTAGCTAAAAGCTGTCGTTTTTTCCTCTGTAACATTACAAAGCCCTTTCCTCTATCGCTCTACTCCTAAAACTCTAACACAGACCCTCATTCTCTCCCGTCTCAATTATTATAACATTCTACTGTCCGGCCTTCCTGGCTCTCACCTGTCTCCCCTACAATCTATCCTAAACGCTGCTGCCAGAATCCCTTTACTCTCTCCTAAATCTGTGTCAGCGTCTGTCTTGCTGAAATTCTTCTCCTGGCTTCCTATTAAAACTCTGTATCACTTACAAAATTCTCCTGCTCACTTTTAAGGTTATACACTCATCTGCCCCACTTCAGCCCTAATTAATCGCTATATACAGTAGCTGTCCGACTCTTGCATTCTACTCAAGGATGTCTTCTTTCTACCCCTTTTGTATAGAAAGCCCTCTCCCACCTAAAACCTCTCACTCACTGTCCCACACCTCTGGAATGTCCTTCCCCTCAATATCTGACTGGCACCCTCTCTTTCTTTCTTCGGGGCAGGGACTCTTTTTCCTATTGTTTTTATGTCTGAAGCACTTATTCCCATTATGTGTTATAATATTATGTCACGTGTATTACGGCTGTAGAGCGCTACGTACCTCGATGGTGCTGTATAAAGTTATACATACACATACTGTATGAACTTTATTGTCTAGTTCGGACCCATTCATTATTACTACAACATAAAATGGAAGACTATGTCCCATCTGCTATTGGACCAGACTAGAATCTAGCAGAATGAACGTTATAGATACAATTCTGTTTAAGCCAAACACAAAATAAGTGCCCAAACACTGGAGGCATTTTTTTTTTTTTACCCGATATAGACTTTGGTTTATATCTGTCTAATTTCTGAGTATAACGGTTTGCAATGAATCCATTTCCTATGGCTTGGCTCTTTCTACAATTCTGGAACTTGAGTCACTTATGGGATATTTCGGACCATCTGTAACAGCTGACAATTTTCCACTAGCTGAGCTTACACAAATCAATCATAAAAGCTGAATATTTAATAGCACAGGATTGTGACAACACAAACTTGCAAAATTAAGGGAAGGCAACGTAACCCTCAGACAAAGGATGTTGATTCATTAAAACTATTTTTCTTTTAATTAAAACATCTACATTTAACGTTTTAGTGAGGCGGTTCACTTTCAAAAGGTGAAGTAGCTCAGGGACAGCTGACAGAAAAATTATAACTGCAATTCCTTGGTGATAATGTTAATGACAGCAAAATATTGTTTAATTAGATGATTGCAGCATCTGGATTAACACTCTACGAGCGATGTTCCTATGCTTGTCTGCTTCTTCACACTTTACAGACATGTTGTCATTTCTAGGTTATTAGGAAAGAATTTTTAATGATTTTTTAGAACCAAGCACTTTGAGTTACATCTAATTACATGACAATAATAAGCCCAACACAGACTGTAGCTAAATATACACATAATTAGTTAGTGAAAGCTGGCAGATCAGAGTCAAGAAAGTGGAAAATGCTTAAGAAAAGAAAAAAAGAGAAAAATAAAACTCCCCATCTCACAAGATAATTAACATTTCGAAGTTCTTTCCCATACGTTTCTTGAAAAGCAGTAAATATAAAATAAGATAATACACTGAATCTATTTTAACTCCTTAAGATAAAAGGCGCTGATAATGTCACACACAGCGAACCCAGAAACCCCCTGGGCATAAATCAGGCTGCGAAAGTGTGGGGAGACTCTGGCGTAGGGTTGGCCCTGACAAATAGCATAGGCGCTACCATGGCCAGAGGCTTCAGCGAGCTCATCGGAAGCGCTGAAAGACCTGCCCCAAGTGAGCTGCATGGTTTGCAGGTTGAGTGTGTTAGGTATGCACTTACCTGTAGCGATGAAAAAAAGTTTAACCTGGTGAATATATAAATATTCAAACATTACTTCACAGGTATAAAGATTTTTGTGTTACGGTAAAGCAAGGATAAGAGGAACAGGTGCCTAGGATGTTTGGCAATTGGTTGTAAGCCTTTGAGATCTTAGCGAGTTTATTGCTGGAAAAGAGACTCCTAAGAAGGGTGATGATGCCAGTGAGCACTCCCATGCTGGCTAGACAGGAATTGCAGTAGGGACGTAATCTTGGTGCTGAGGTCTGGTTTTGCGGAAGGGTCTAAGACACTTTGTCAGATCAGATTTTGGTCAGAGGGCTAGGAATTTGAGGTTGGCATTGGAGACAAAGGATGTAGTGTGGGTGAAGTTGTTTAAGGTGGTGTCTTTGGATTGTATTGCTGGGTCCTTCAGGGCCCTGCTGTACAATAATTTGCATGTTTCTCCACTGGGAGAGGCATCTGTGAACTTGGATATTGACAAAGATATCTGTCTCATGTCGTATACGTCATCTGTCAGGGCAATGGAACTGGTCAGGGAATGTGGCCTTGTAGGCACAAGTGGACAGTCAGCTTCTCATCTTTTTTTTGGATCTTCCAGCATGCTTCCATGTATTGGATTTTGAGTTCAGGATGACGTTTTTGGTCTACTTTTGTTTGCCAATAGAATGCTCAATTTCCTGCAGATATTTTTTTGGTTACCCTTAGGCAAGTTATAGGAGTTAAGAGAAAATATCTGGGTGGCTTGGTTCTCCCCCCTCCCCCCAATAAAAACCCAGCGTTAATGTAGTTGCAACACAAAGCAGTTAATCTGTTTTTTGCTTGCCTTGCTATGCTCATGGGGTGTGTCTATCTGAAGGCGAGCTCTTGCATCAGTGAGCATTAAGAAGTCACATCACTTCACATGGGTATCAAACAAATGAGGTTTGATATGCATGTGGTAGGCTTCAGGCCTTATTTCAAGGGGTGTTCTTGCCCAGTGAGATGGCCAGAGGTGTGGGTGATGACAGGGCTGGTAAGGAACTTAACATTTTTGGAGTTGTTCCCAGTAGTCAAGATGGCTGTTGAGCTGTGAAGTGGACAATTTGCTATGATCAGGCCATTCAAGAGGGGGGTGTAGCAGCGTGTGTGGAGGCGGCAAAAATTATAGCATTTTTAAATAAAATTGAAAAGACGAGGGAAATGCATGGACACGCACAGGTGGTGTGCAAGGTTTGATTTACTTTGGTTTTTATTATTTTTTGTTACAGTAGGTGGTGGTGATGTTGGTCAGATTGTACTCGGAGAAATTGATATTCGCATTAGTTGCATACAGTGATTGACTGGTGGGATGCTGTTTTCAGTCTGTCGCTTGGGTGTCCTGTCTGGAGATGTTCTTCCAGTCTGAGTATGGTCAAATTGTTATGTCCTGCATGTTCAGTACAGTGGTGCGATTTTATGTAATATCAGTACTGGATTGGTTGGACTAACCAGAAGTGATGATCAAGTTGATGTTTATGGTTATCAATAAATGCTGGGCCATCTAACCCTATTGAAGTTGTGGTGGGTCATTGGCTGGGGGAGGGGTAGTCGACACCTATCGCATCGTGAGTTGAGGTACCTTGACTCTAAGCCAAAGTGCATATTTCGTTTAAATCATTAGTTGCAATACAATTTTTTTTTTTATATTTAACAAACATTTTTGTCTCGACCAAGTAATATACAAATATATAAAGCCAATATTAATTTATGTTGTAGAGAAACGGAGAGATTCTTTATTCTTTACACTGCATAATTATCTCCTCCCAATAAAAAACACACACATGCAAAAATGTATAAGGAAGACGGCATCAAGGGCTTCTTTTCTCATATGAAATGTAGTTCCAGATTATAGCGATGGAGAGAACATGGTTACCTAATCATGCCACACTTCAGGTGACATCTGTACTAGGCAGAATACTGTTGTTATTCTCCTGTCTAGTTGCTGTTGTTGAGAATGACGAAGTAGTAAAATTACATTTTCCCATTATTATTTCCAGACAGTTTCTGGCAATGGTTTGTTGCCTCTAATAAAGCTTCAGACAAAGCTGTCAGCAGAGGAAATGGCAGTAGAGTTAGGCACAGCCTCCATAACATTAAATGTATCGAAAAGCCTTGGTGATAGGTTGTGCATTTCCTTATCAAATTTAATGTGAGTGCTTCAGAATCTATCATAGGGCTGCAGCTCAGTCCCAGAGGGATAAATGCATTCCATCAAGTCACGGTCCTCAAGATTTTGACAAACACAAACATATTAGAAAGGATTCAAGAGCCAGAAGCCTTACCTGCTATGGTATTAAGGAACATCAAGTATTCAAAGTTAGAAATCTCCCGTCGCTGCCAACGCTGAGTCATGTTGGAGGATTTAAAGAGCTGTCTGGGAGTGGCCAGGGATATTCGTCTACATATACACATTACAAAAAAAACAACTCTCTGTTAGCACTTTTTCACTGTTACAAAGATTTTAATCACCCAAAAATAACAATGGTCCCATATTTTGCCTTAGAATAGTATGTGACTAATAATATGTACATAAATTAGACATGCCACATTGGGAAGACCAATTTGAAATATATTTCACCATGTCAATTAAGTCGTGATCACAATTAAATATTAATTTCAACACTTCACCAGCTTTCCCGACTCCAATTAGACAAATTATGCAAGTCCTAGGGCATTATGGATGCACACCGACATGACTATGCATGTCACCCATACAACTTAATGACATCACTAACATCTGGGCAGGAGACTGTGAATGTCTGCATGGTGGTCTCCAAAGACTGCCTGACAGTATTTCCCTTATCTGAACAGCTCCCATGATTTACTAGTTGCTTGTCAAAAAATGTTTTTACATTCAGAGTGTATGAAAAAGACAAGTACTCCTGAAACGTGTCCTCCAAAGAACATTACTAACATCTTTCTGGTAAGAAGATGTGGTGCACTTTCTAATCAACATTGTATACTTTA
The DNA here is from genome assembly GCF_040206685.1 of Ascaphus truei. Classification (NCBI taxonomy): domain Eukaryota; kingdom Metazoa; phylum Chordata; class Amphibia; order Anura; family Ascaphidae; genus Ascaphus; species Ascaphus truei. Next base: position 363,451,577 of record NC_134485.1, read on the forward strand.
GTTTTTGTCTTGCATTCTGTTGAGTTTACTGTATTTTGTCATTATAACTGTGGCTGTCGAGGATCATCAGACTTCGAGCCATATACTAATCTGCCTTTCTAGTCACTTATGGTACTATCACAGGCATGAGCAGCAATATTTGTGTATCATTTTCATGTTAGTTGAAAAAGGGTATCTCAGTCTGCAAAAACAAACACACACAATGTACTTTCAATGTATTTGTCCCATAGATATCGTTCTAAGTAAGCAATGGGACATGATGACACAAAATCAGAAAATCAAGTTAAGTACATCCAATACCTTTCCCCAGAATCTTCCCAATCTTGTTTAAACAATATTGATAGTGACATTTACTTTTAACGATCAATATTCTAAATATTTATATACAAGTTTAGGTTAGTAACAATCATTCTTCATAATATTGATAGTGGACTGGCTAAATCTAGGGCAAGGAACAAAGCAAAAACAAAACACAAAAAAGAATATCTAGTCGGAAGAATAAAAGCATGATTTTAATATCTTCTGTGACTTGTACTGCTTGCATAGCCTCTAATAGTCATGGAGGTATGGGATACTCAGGCAATTTATTCATTATTAGAATGAGGTTATTAGAAATGCTTGCCTATTTTGTTGTTTGAATATATGAAATTTGTATTCTTTTTAATAGTTAATTGTTTAATTGATATTAGAAATGAATATTGATTTGATGGAAAAACTCCTCCCTGTAAATTTCTGCAACTTCTGAAAATGTATCTGACTTCATTATGTGAGGTTTTGGCCACTTATTGGGTCTAGCTAGATACTTTTAATCATCTATCAATTCACATACAACAGCGAAGTTGCAGGCGATGCAACTCTACTCAGAAAACCAATGGGCTCCGCATGAAAAACGCTAAAACATAAAACATTTTTATTTAGAGGTCCTCATGTAAAATGAAATAACATTATACTTGAAACAATACTTCTTCATAGACTTGCATCTGATTAATTTAGCAGTGAGGCGATAAATGCAGTAGCTATTACAGCAGCCAGTTCAATGGCTGAATGAATACAATATATCGTTGCATGTGTGCATAGAGTTCATTAAGGAGTAATACATTGAACAAACGTACCTTGCTTGTGGTAAGCCATAGCTGGTGCCTACTCCAACACGAGGTAAGCTGTATACAACTTTTTTAACAGTGGCTTGATCAGGAAAATTAAACATCACTGAAGCTACAGTAAGATGGGAAAAAAAAGGAGGGGGGAAGAGATAAAAAGAAGACGTAGAAAATATATTTTCAGAGTACTACACAATAAAGGATCTCAGTCGTTCAATGACATAGCAAGCAGCCACAGAACTTAATCACACACACCAATCTAGCCCCTCACTATATTTGGTACCAGTTTGCCTTTAGATTGTAAATTCATATTGCATGGTACAATTGCTTATTCCAGTTGCATAAGGTCATCTTTACAGTACAATATGTCAGTACACCTAGTGTGCTAAACGTCTTTATCTGTTTGGGTCTCAATTTGCGCACCTTGTTGGCGTCCCTGCTGTATAAACGATGTCACTTTCTTTGTTGCACTACCCGAATAATGGCCTGGTAGGGCCAAAATGTTGCTCTTTATGTGACCTAATAAATGCATTGATTGGCTGCATCGATCTAAAAGTTCCTGGACTTTTCACTTTCTGCTTTATATGTTGGCACATTTTAAATAATGATAATATATACAGCTATTTTTGTTGGGAAATACAAGAGATATGAGTTCCAGCACCTTTATAATTTATTTGAGTCTAAGTTCTGGCATCTTCTTTCCTTATAAGGTCAATGAAAAATTCCATCCGATAATTATACATAGGAGTGGAGCCAGAATACTAACGGAGTTGCTAATTGCTTTTTCACATTTTTTAAGGCTGAATTGTTCATTGTAGTTGAGATGTACCTTTTGCTCAAGGTTCCACCACCTTTTCCCCTACAAAAACACCATTGACAATATGTAATGCAGAGTATTAACTCAAGACCTTAAATATAATTACATTGTGCTGCCTTTTTTCCCCCAAGTGCTCACAGTTAACGTACCTAATTAACTTTTAGTTTTCAGAATTTCCTGTTACTACCACTAAGAGCTTTAATTTGAGTGCTCTGTTATTAAGTGGGTATAATGCCTACTAATTGGTAACAGAATTGGTAGGAAGTATAACCAATACATGTTACATAGCTATATTGTAGCCATGTCATATGGTCAACAAAAATGAAGGAAAGGAGGAGCACACAGGAGACTTGATTTGAGTTTTGAAAAACTTCAATAAGATGTTCACAGCATCAGAGCTTTAGTACAGATAACGTTTCAGGACTAACAGGTGTTGGGTCTGAGGAAGGGACACATTAGTCCTGAAACGTTATCTGTACTAAAGCTCTAATGCTGTGAACATCTTATTGAAGTTTTTCAAAACTCAAATCAAGTCTCCTGTGTGCTCCTCCTTTCCTTCATTTTTGTGCCATTATCAGGTCCAGCCTTGAGACGCCGGGACCATTGGGAGGTAAGCACCAGAAGCAGAATTATACTTGCATGTCTTTATTAACAGTGGTGCGCCATTTATTTCTATGATTGCTCATATGGTCAACAAAGATATTTGTATGCAGATGTTTTACAAAATTTCAACAAGTTTGAAAGCCACCTCTTCTGTATATCTTCTATTATTGTAAACAACGTAGCAAGGTAGAGCATTTTAGAAATACACCTTACCCATTTGTATATGTGGGCTAATGTAGTCTTGAAATGTTCTGCTTAATACTATGCGTGCAACTCATTAAAGGTATCACCACCGAGAAAAAAATCTAATATTTCGGAAACCAGTACAGATTGTAGAACTCTTGTATACCAATACTAAAAATTGGACATGTTATTATCACGTAACAATACATTTTTTATACTTTTTTTTTTGCAGTGTATGGTGTTCCCTGATAATATTTTTATTTATGTTAAAAATATAGTTATACATAATTATGATAAAAAAACATGATTTTTTTTTTTGTTGCTTAGGTTAAACTTACTGCGGTTTGCCATAAACACCTCCAAACCAGTGTTCTGCAAAAGATAGCGTCTGGAAAACACGGCTCGAATCTCGCTGAACATCCATTTTCCATGAAGACCTTCTGTGTAGGCAAGAACCTAAATGAGCAGACAAAAGGAAAATAATTATATTTTACATCAAGTTCAGTTTTCTTGTCAACATGTCACCAAATATAGTTTTAATGAGGAATTGACCCTTTATTACAAAACCGTTCTGGAGGAATTCATTATCATCAATTAATATAGAAGATTAATTAGAAAAGGTTAGTCCTTGAGGATCAGCTGCTTTGAACTACAAAAGGAACCTATGGGAAATAGAAAATGAAGACTCTGGTATGATTGAATGGTCTCCAAGGACAACACTTGTCAGATGTGTTTGAATAAAGTTTTTTTTTAATCATACTGGTTATTGTTATAACACTTTTTTCTCACTTGGCTCACATAATCATCGAGCATTAATGCACTACATTGTGGCAAAAGCCATGGCAGTTTTGAAACAGGTAATACCAGTACAAAATATGTGATTTATAATAGCTGTCCTTGAGGAAAAGTGAAGGTACATGTGCAATGCATAACAATTATAGTAAAGCTTTTATTTTGGCATAAACCAATATAAACAGTAGCATACCATACTATTATTCTGCATTTTATCTTAAAAGCTTACTTTTTTATACAGACCAAAAATGCAAGTGAATCAGCCAACTATGATTTTGTCACTATTGTTTTTAATTAGTTATACAGTTCATTAAAATATCAATTCAGTTTTCGAGACCCATACATTTGATTCTGGCATGAAATTAACGGAGTACCATTAAGATTTTTGGCAAGAGGCAGTTAGAATACCCAGGATATGCATCAAAGGTGCTCGTGGTTCCAAAAACTTCCAGGACGTGATACAAATGCAAACCTTCACATTTAAAGTTATGGTAGAATCCCCTGCAATATACAACGCAGCCAAAGTCAAGACCAGGAAAGCACATCCACTGTATTTTCTGAATTCCTTTTTTTATAATCACATTCACCATACATATGAAAAGTACACCAACCCATATGCCTCAAACAATTCATCGTCGCTGTCCATGAAAACAATTAGAAGCACAAAAACATAGGATTTGATTTCAGAAAATAATTACTTGGCCTAAATAATATGTCCATCTTCCTATCTATTGCAAAAACCTCAGACCCCATTTGATCCATGACAATCAAATCTATGGTAGCATTAGGTTTCTCCCAAGAACTTTTTTAATTCACCTATGTTTTGAGGATATTTCTCACCACCCTTTCTGTGAAGAAATGAATGCGTAATAGGTTCATATCTGTGGAGGGAAGGGGAGGGGACACAGATGGTGGTTTTATGGTTTCTTAAGGCAAATTAATAAAGTGGAGGATCCAGGGCACTACGGATTTGTAGAAAATAAATTTATTTTGGCACACACAACGTTTCGAGCTGTACAAAGCTCTCTCAAGTGACTGGCCAGTCACTTGAGAAAGAGCTTTGTACAGCTCGAAACGTGCTGTGTGCCTAGAATAAATTTATTTTCTACAAATCCGTAGTGCCCTGGATCCTCCACTTTGTTCATATACTTTGAAATTACACCAGACAGGTTTTTTCCCTGAACCACGGAGCACCGGTACCGCCAATCGCAAGTATATTGCTTTAGTATATCTATTTAGGTGTGCAGACATAACTCTTTATTTGATTTTTAAGGCAAAAACTGGAAGAGTGAGATGTAGCATGAATGGTAATCAACACCATGGAACAATGGTTATCAAGAAGATACAATATGTGTGCATCTATGGTATTTACTTTGCTCTTTAGCTATACAACAGTTACAATATCATGACTATTTTTGGCTTCCATATGACAATCTTCCTTAGTCCCTTCCAATTGTTAGTTTCTGTCTTGCACTTATTTTACAATATGTGCATAGAAAATATGTTGTGATTTGTTCATCAGGATTTTTAACCTTAGGCATGTCATAGCCACCATTACTTCATTTGTCATATACTCCCGAGTGCAAAACTATGGAGTTATTTATCAACGAAATCTGGTGCCGCTCTCTGGCACAAATTATGCAGCCCAGAGACATTATATGTGAAAAACTGCAGTTGCTGATTTTTTTTTTAACCGATTCTGCCAAAAGACAACCAATTAACAGAAAAAAGAAACAGAGCTAGAAAGAGGTTTTTCTTTTTTCAGAAATAGCTTTCTATGACTGGATGACTTATCTGAGGGAAACGAACTCCGGACTCTTGCCAAGAATCCCTCAGGGCGCTATCAGTAGTACCATCAATTAGAAGTACTAGTTGACGTTCTTCCCACTGAGGTGTGCAAGCTTACAGACAAAGATACAATAACTGGTACTCTGTTCATGCTTTTGCTCTTTTTGACCCTTTAGCGAGCAAAAAAAAGTAACTAATTACAACACAAAATCTTGAGAGATGCCCTATGGTAGGGGCGCGCAAACTATTGCAGCCGCGACCCCCTTGCTTTCCAGTATTTTATGGTAGATAAACATGAACTCTGATTTTAATTGCTGGAGATATAAAACACTGCTTAACTGTACCATATAACATGATTAAAAAACTAAATTCGTTGACTGAAGTTGGGTAAGAAGAAGAAAAAAAAAAGAAAAAAAAGAAATAAGAGCCGAGAGAGGAGTGAGATGTTCTGCGGGGAAGGTTAAGTCTGATGCTAATGCTTATTTAAAGCAGTGACAGTCTGGAGAAAAGAAACCGTACCGGGCTCCTTTAATTTCTCACTGGAATAGCTCTCTCCCAACCTTCTGCAGCACATCAAAGTCTCTAGAGTTCAATTAAAATTGGATTACATTGAAATGCTGCATCCATGGGACTGTATTCACTAACACTTTTCTCAGTCTCAGTAATACTCCAGATGACAGTTACCCATCCCAATTTAAACAGTTGTCATAGAAACCTTGCTCTATAGCAGCAGCAGCAGCATCTACAAGGAAAGGTAAGTAGAAAGATGCCTGTGAATGAAGGGCATTTTTCTGTAATGCGGTTAAAATAGTCGTCTTGCCAAGTAGGACCAGAATGTCTCTTTGCCTTTGTTCTACTGATCACATATACCGCGGAGAAATCCTCTGGCAGTCATGCGTGTGAGAAACGTGATTTTAAGTAATATTTGTGGTGTTCAATAAATATGACTGCAATTGTATATGTTCCTAGTCCTTCCCCCTCCTTATTACATTACAGGAGATGTTATAACAAGATTTCCTTGGTCACACAATACATACAGCTATACAAACCCAAGTCAATATAACAATTTCATCAATACAGCAAATATGAACAAAATTTACAGTCCAGAAAATTTGCTATTTTGCCCAATTCATAGCAAGGCTTGTAGGTCTGAATTTGGAAGACTATTACAATATATTTATTTATGAAGATGTTACAGGGGTGAGGGTGATGATTTTGTGTGCATTGCATCTCCTAAATTATTTGCAACGTCTTTAATCTCAGTCTGTTAAGGCATTGCCCATCCAGGGCTCATTAGTTGTAGATTACACCAAAAATATTAAACACAAGCCTGGCTCATATGTACAGATTTAAACAAGAACATTAAGTAAATATTGCAAACACTCCATTTTCAGAACAACAAGGCAAAGACCTTTTAATTGCTCAAATTATCTAGAATCAATTCCCCCAAGGAACACAACGATTAGCATTAATGGTTTAAGACTTACTTTGGGTAACAGACTATAAATAGAAAGTGGCAATGGATCGTTATTAACCACAGTAATCAAATCAGCATTAAAGAACCACAGTGTTGGCACCTGTAATAGGTGGAGAGGGCATATGCAGGATTATTTAAGAGCTGTAGGTGCATCAACACATTGCAATTTGAATAAATACACATGCTTCAGTGTCACATTTTTGGAGTTGCACTAAATCTCCAACAATAAAAAGTATGCATTTGCATTAAAAATTTGTTTTGGGGAAAAAGATTATTCTGTGAGCGATTTTAAGAGCAAACCGTTGTATCTATGACTTTCTAGCAGCTACCATGAGTAAAGCTCAGTTTATATCAACATGTAGAAATGGCACAAAGATCGTACAATTTTCCAACTTGCTTTCATATCTAGTTAAAGATATGTTATCTGCTTTATGAAGTGAGAACATTTGGATAATTGCTACAATGCATGCAGGTGGCTTACATTTATAACTGTAGGGATTTCCAGTAACCCAGCTATGCTGTTCTACAAATGGCATCTTACTGGCTGGATAAAAGTAATCTACAAAATCTACAGCAAGTTGTTTATCGTTATCTTCAAGCATGTCACCATGGAAATGAGTAGCTATTGTTTTTTTCACAATATTGCATGGCTCTCTCAGTAAGCGTGTCCCTTAACTCTCCAGGGCATAGATGTGTTAGAGTATTGAGATTGCAAGCAGGCAGAGCACAAAGTGAAGGCCAAATGAGAAGAAAACAAAGTGTGTCAAATCCAGAAAGATAAACAAAGAGGTAAATAGTGCACAGATCAAAATTTGTCAAAACAAGGCTTTGGTTGAAAGCGACATGAAGGGCTCCTCAAGCTTCACAGAATCATGGGCTTGATTTTTTTTTTTTATATTTTTATTTTTAGCCCAGCTGTAGAAAAAGCTATCTAATGAACCTGTCTGGGGCTGCTGTCCCCATCCTGTCAGACGTGTCAAGAAATGACAAGCACAAGGGACAGGCCGCCGCCAGTCATAGACAGGCCTGCCAGCTGGAGAGTTCAGCCCCAATCTAATCACACCACCAGAAAATAACTTTCACGCTTTCAGCATGACAGGATGGGCTCAAGGCAGAGAGGGGTGAAAAGGAGAAAAGATGGTAACAATGCTTTTTGTTTCAATTACATACCTATTCACACAGTAATTAAATGGCGCTATTGCCACATATAAATTCGACCTTGTAATAATATCATTATCAGCAAAAAGAGAAAACATTCACAAAGCCATTTTTAGAGTATATGACAGAACCACAAATCGGATTAAATACCGGACCGTGAACAAAATAAATGTTAAAAATATAAGATAAAGGTGTTCTCAAAAAAATATACAGTTTTAGGATTGAAGTCTTTTTTGTAACACTGAGCTTATAATTGCCTATATGAAAGAAGATATTCCGTAGTGTCGTAGCCTACAGTCTTCTAGACCTAAATAACGGAATGGACAGTAAGCAAGGAGTGTATTTTCGCTCTATTCACACGCAGGAAATTAACTGCAAAGCAAGACCAATTAGTAACAGAGTGGGTGTTTAAACATTCCAATTAGTATCATATATTTGAGCTCCGATAAAGTGAACTCAACCTTCTCTATCACTTTTTAAGTCTTGTTATAAATGAGAGATGTTTCACAGCCTTTAAAATGTTGACTTGTTACCTTGACTACGAATAGCATATTTAAAAATGAAGAGGTACTATGCCCTATTTAAAAAAAATAAGAATAACTAATGTTTCTAGCACTAGCAAACATCTAGACTGCTTCAGAAAGGTTTATGCAAATGCTGTGCTTAAAATGTCTTTTCAAAATGAATTTCATATTCTTGAAAGGATGTGCAACTGCAGATCTGTAAACATAAAAGTAATGGTACTATTGGTTTGTAAATAAAATAGTAATAGTCCCTAACACCTAGTGCCATAAATTACTGTACATTATACATTCTTTTGGGGCAGGTATATACTGTATTGTGCCTACCACTTTATGCAAAGCACAGCTTAGACGTTAATATTTTGTCAATTGTGTTTGTGGCTAAGGATCAAATCAGTCAAGGAGCGAGTAAACCGCACTTGCTCAACTTATACTTTGGGTATCTCTGCATACCTTGAACTGCGAAAGCTTTGAAGACCAGGCTTATCGAAAATATAACAAAGGGAGGTCATTTCAGACCACAACGTGGTTTCCATGAACTGCAGTTGTACATTTACTTAAGAAGGTATCTCTTCTACCTTGTTTGGTTAAGGAAGCTCCACGCTAAACAAATGCAGATATATTTGTGATAAATTTACTGTGGCCTGCTTACAATGCAAGTGATTTTACCACTTCTGGAGCATAGCAAGGTCAGTTAGAAAGTACAATACTGGTTTACAGAAGTGGTTGGAATTGGCTTTACTGTATATTCACTGAATATCCATTACGACCTGATTGTCTCTTCCTTGTAAACTGAGCCTTTCTACACCTATCATACTAGCTGTCTTGAACAGCTTTTATTATGTACATATCACTATTGGGGGAAACGCTGAACATAATCTTTAAAATTCAGATTTCATATTTTAATATTGTATCATGCAGTAATACATTAACAACAATATTAAATAATAATTTGTCTCAAACACTTTATGCAATATGTAAAAAGGGGGAACCCACACACTCAGAGGGAAACAGAGTGAGTACATCAAAAGGATATTTTACTGGAATAAAGTATAAAATACACCATACAAAGTGACTCCAAATATACAAATGAGTGCACTCAAAGACATACAGTAATATGATTAAGAGAAGACAAGATAATTGCAAAATACATGCAAGGAATACTTAGCTTACTATAAACGCTGTAGGATTAGGCATAGAGAAGTGCAAAAGAACTGAGCTGGTAAAAAGAACAGTCATAGTGGGGAAGGGTCATACTGGGGAAGTCAGGAAGCTAAGTATTCCTTGCATGTATTTAGCAATTATCTTGTCTTCTCTTAACCATATTATATGTCTTTAAGCTCACTTATTTGTATATTTGGAGTCACTTTGTATGGTGTCTTTTATACTTTATTCCAGTAAAATATCCTTTTGATTTACTCACTCTTAGTTTCTCTCTTTGATTATGCAGGTTCCCCCCTTTTTTAAATTTTGTCCATTTATATTAAGGGATTTAAGGGGTCCCTCTGGGTTCCCTGCACCTTATCACCTTGTGGGCTTGCTGATTCTAACCACTATATAGTATACATTATGTATCCATAAGCAATGTAATGATAAAGTAAATTCTAAAAACATGAGCGGTGAAAATATTGCTCACACACAATCTCAAACATAAATGTGGCCATTTCAGGACAGAATTAAAGGAATGGAAGGCTCAGAATGCTCTACTCCAAGTCTAACGCAAGTAACCCATTCAATTTGTGGGCCCTGATGAAGCACTACGTGCGAAACTAGTAGAGGTTACAAAAGGCTGCGTCTTGGATCTGTTGGAGTGAGAAAGAGACATCTTGTGGGGCAGAGGTTCCTTGCGGCGCTGGTGTATAGTGTTGGTCCGGACCACCTACATCTACTATCTCTGGCTGTGTGAACCAAGGCTTCCTGAGGCTGTCTCCCATTTTTGGGCAATTGTTAAAGTTAAACTTTTAATGTATTGTCATATCTGTTTGCTAATAGCACTGGAGTTCTGTGTCCCTTGGATATTTTAAGTTGTGTCCTATATGTTTCACATTATGTGTTTATGTGTGCAACCTCTGAGGGTTGCTTTAAATAAAGACTATTTGTGTTTGCTCAGTGCGCTTTCTGCCTTTTCTTTCTTTGTAGGTCATTCATTCCCTGTTTAATGCAAGATAAGATCTTATTTGCCTTTGCAGCTACTGCCTGACATTAGGCACTATTCCTAAGCCTGCTGTCTACTAGCACTCCTAAATACTTCTCCATCAAGGATTGTAGACAAGGAAAAAGGGGAAAGGGAAACCCTCTCTCAGCTATTGCATAGGTGCACAATCTTGTAGGGAGCTGTGCATGGATGGGGCAAATATATTAGATCTGAAACAAAAGAAAAAGGTCCCAGACTGAATTGCACTCAAGCTCCAATGTATAAATTGGTGAGTATGTTTAAAATACATTTATTAGTAAATGCTAAAATAAAATAATTGCTCCTAATTTCCGACGATATAGGTCAATCAACCAACAGTAATGCTATAAAAACCTGCTGAAATATAAGGGTCTTATGCAATAATTCCCTTCCGCCCTACAGTTTCTCAGATAGGTTGAAGCGAGTAACAATATGGCGGAAGGGAATTATTACATAAGACCCTTATATTATAGCAGGTTTTTATAGCATTACTATATTACTGGAAAGAGATTGAGCCGCCATTCAAACACTGGAAAGACAACATTTATTTTATACAGAGGATAATTTGGCTCAAGTCTCTCCAACATACAAGAAACAGCAGGAAGTATATTTCTTAAAACCTGGGACTCGTACATTAATACGCTTGTCACGGACACACAAAGTTTGATATACAAAAATAACCTCATGGGTAGATGGTAAAAAACTAAGGGGGGAACTCCGTAATATATTAGACTAAGCAGGTGTTGGGAGACAGGAAATTGTCAGACATATGGAAAAGGGAACTGCCGAGTAAGCGATATTGATATATTAATGTCTCAGTTGATGTTGATACTGTCATCATTATTACTACAATTATGAAGACTAGTGATAACCATAAGTTAATGGTTACCACCTCCACTTCTTCTCAACAAGTAGGTGATACGGTCATGTTTGATGATGGTGTTCTATGTATTAATTTACTTTTAGTTGTTCGGGGCTTAGATTGAATCTAACGAGTACTGCATTCTAAATATGAATACGCTGACTTTCTCTTAATGCGGATTTAGGAAGAGAATCAGATGTTAAAAACATTACATATGGAAGATTTGGATTAAAAGTCTAATGAAAGCTGAGCTTGTATGATACAATACCTGGTGGAAGCTGATCCAAAGGCTGTGGAGCGACCATTGTAGGGGCCTTTGTACCTTTTGAAGGTTTTGGAATAATAACAAGCTCTAGGTCTCCCCATATGGGGCGCTGGTCTTAAAAGGAATCACAGTAAGCTGACCTTACCAATTCACTCAAAATGACTCCTCTCGGTATTGTAAATTGGACCTTTTGAAGCTTTAATTCTAAAATTTTGATACAATTTTAATCACAATTTGGCTAACGACCATTTTCCATATGATCGCAAACCTTCTTTGTCTTATCTTTCAATATAGTTCATTGGGCTAATCAAACACAAATAAGGAAAGGGGAGCGGCAATATCACCAGTATTGGAAGCCAGAGATGGCATCAAAGAGAGTGTACAAGCTTTATGTTTTACGATTTATGTACAGGTATAATCAACCATGGAGGATGTCACTTCAAACAGATTGTAAATGTACTACTAATACACAACACTAAGCATTTATATACTGTATGTATACAAAAGTTTAATGTTCAATCAAATGGGGTTTAAAAAAATAAAAAGTAAGCCATTCAACATTTTTCAGAGCCTTCCAGTACAATGTGCAACCCGTCCTCAGATAGCTGGATTGGCTGCAAACACTTTGGATAATAGAATGTATACTCTATGCATTAGCAGTGCACATGTCCTTATAAATGCATGGTTGTTTGTATTTTAACATAAAGGTATCCTTGGGCTTTAGGTATTGTATTGCCATTAGCAGATACAACAATGATTAACTGCTACATTATTTGATTAATTTCATTTATCTAGGAGCCATGCAAAGCTCTGGCCTCCTGATCCCAATTTTCCCTTTAAAAGAATATAGTTTTTGCAAACTCACTCAATTTTTCTCCTGTCAACCTTTTCACCTTGCTTTAAATACAATGCTTCCTCTGTAATACAGTAAGTTTTCATGTTTGCATCATGTACTGTATGCTTAATTAGAAATGTTTTTACAATAAGATTCATTTGACAAGCCTTACTCTCAATTTGCTTAAAGCGTCTAACAACAAGATTTTGTGTAATTGATACAGAAAAAGGACAAACACACATCTATCTTTCCATCTATCTCAATGTCTTGTATAGCGCATACACAGAGCGCATACACAGAGTGAACCCTGCTCCTATGCGCATAATTAGACTTCTTTAAGTCGCTTCATTTTAGATAACATTTTCAGCCAATTAAAAAAAAAAAGTATGGCCCTTGTTGGGAACTACGTGACAATACAGTACATGATGACGTGATCGTGACCTGCACTGGGATCCAAACGAGTCAACTTACAAAACAAAAACCATCAGGGTGGATTTTTGTCATTTTTTTTTATTGTGACTAAATAAATTTACAAAAAAATGTTAATTACATCAAGTGGATCTTTCTGCATTATAAGATGTTAGCGCTATAATGTTAGACAACTAATATTTATTTGATGTGTCGATATTACACGCGACTGCACACCTCGAAACTGCACATGGCACAGAGGAGAGCTTTAGATTTTTAATTATTAATGTGCAAAGTAAAACACTTCTAAAGAAGTTTAGCATTTTCCAACACAAACGGAGGTATGCACAGAAAATGTTGCAGAAATCATTAACATTGTTCCAAAGTACCAGCCTGTAAACTCACCAAACTAAATGCATCAGCAGAGCTCTTCACTAACTCCTAAATGAAAAGATGAGGCATACTGTACTCTACAGTCAGGTCAGTGGGGCAGATATTTAAGATTACTTCCAGCCAAAAGTTGTGCAGGATGTCGAGGTAATAGTGTGGGCTATATATATATATATTTCTTCCGGCGATGTTACAATGAATGAAGCAAGGATAACTTAAAAACAGTGTCTCTTGGAATGTTATCTGTGCTTGTCCTTCCCCCGGTGTGGATGTGTTTTATGGCTAGAGGTGTCAAAGGGTAACTGAAAGCAAGTGAAGAAAGAGTGTGTATGTGTATCAGTGTGAATAAAAATGAATGGAGAGCCCACAGTATAAACAGTGCTCTACACAAGGTGTGTGTGGAGTGAGAGGGATATAAATGGTGTGGGTGGGTGTGGAAATGTGAGAGTTTGTAGCACAACTAAAAGTGTGTGTGGATACTATGTGGTCCCTATTGGTGTATATGGATGGAAAAATAAGGAGTATTAGTATGTGTGAGAGACAGCTGTGTGTGCATACATAGAGCACAGTATGTACAGACATGGCCTTTAGCGCTCATGGGAAGAGAGTTCGCTAGTGTCAGTAATGACTCATAAAATTGCGCTAAAGGCCATGTCTGTACATACTGTGCTATATGTATGCACACACAGCTGTCTCTCACACATACTAATACTCCTTATTTTTCCATCCATATACACCAATAGGGACCACATAGTATCCACACACACTTTTAGTTGTGCTACAAACTCTCACATTTCCACACCCACCCACACCATTTATATCCCTCTCACTCCACACACACCTTGTGTAGAGCACTGTTTATACTGTGGGCTCTCCATTCATTTTTATTCACACTGATACACATACACACTCTTTCTTCACTTGCTTTCAGTTACCCTTTGACACCTCTAGCCATAAAACACATCCACACCAGGGGAAGGACAAGCACAGATAACATTCCAAGAGACACTGTTTTTAAGTTATCCTTGCTTCATTCATTGTAACATCGCCGGAAGAAGAGATCAGTGTATCTCGAAAGCTCGCACAAATAAAAGCATTTCGTTAGCCACAGAACGGTATCATCTATTTATTTTTTGATTATTGAAGCTCGGCTAACACGGTACTGATACCTCTACATATATATATATATATATATATATATATATATATATATATATATACACACACACACACACACACACACACACACATATATATCTGTGTGTATCTGTGTCGTGTTAGCCGAGCTTAATAATCAAAAACAAGCGAGCCTTCGAGACACACTGATCTCTTCTTCGCCTGAAGAACAGATCAGTGTATCTCGGTGTATCTCGAAAGCTCGCACAAATAAAATGATTTTGTTAGCCACAGAATGATATTGAATATTTGTTATATATATATATATATATATATATATATATATATATATATATATATATATATATATATATATATATATATATATATAAACCCTGTCTTCCCATAAGAGAAGGCACAAAAGCAGCAACACTCAGATATAGCAAAAAGACATGTATTAGCAGTGACAAAACAGCACACTATAAACCCAACGTTTCGGTCCTGGCAGGACCTTCCTCTGGGGGGTGCTGATATATATTTATACATATATCAAATGGAAATATTCCTGAATGCTATGGAGGGTTTTTGTCACTTTTTTTTAACCATCATAACTTAACTAAGTATGGTAAACCCCATCCCCATTGCTTCATTGCATAGCCAGTTAACAAACTCCACACTGGTGAAACTCATTAAGGTCGAAACGGCTGTCTGGGGTGGGATTTCTGGCTATTCACCTTAACCCTGGCTGTGCTTAAAGCTGTGACCATGCAGCAAGCTTAAGCCTATAGGGAACCATGTTAAAAATGGTTTTGAAGCAAAAGGTGACACTGTATGCCCATTTGCATGTCATTTCCCAGAATCCCTTGCTGCAGTGGAAGTGCTGTGTGATAATGGTGAAAGGCGGGGTTGCAGCCCTGTCTAAGACATGCAAATGAGCATACAGAAATGTTTCCATTTGCTATATGCTTTGCTGTGGAGGGTTTTTGTCACTTTTTTTACCTATATATATATATATATATATATATATATATATATATATATATATATATACACAGTGTTCGATAATTATATACATTTACATGCCCGGGGCGTGTGGATTTAACCCCCGGGCGAGTAAATATTGGCCCAAGCAGCACACGTGTGTTTTTTAAATTTCCCGCGCTCGCGCTGCTGTTTTTCCCGAGCTCGCGCTGCTGTTTTTCCCGCGCTCGCGCTGGAGAAAAAAAAAAAAGCCGGAGGCGGGTTCATGTTGTTGGGGGAGATTACCCCGCCTCCGGCTCTCTGAGTAGTGCCCTCCCTCCTCCCCTGCCTCTCAGCAACTTCCCCTTCTCAGCGCTTCTACTCCTCCCCCTTCCGGCAGGCAGCCCCTTCCACGCCTGTCCGCCTCAGGCCCCTGCAGGGCCATCTGTCACCCCCCCCTCCCATCGGACCATCTGTCGCCCCCCCCCCTCCCATCGGGCCATCTGTCACCCCCCCCCTCCCATCGGGCCATCTGTCGCCACCCCCCACCCCAATCTCTCCCGGCCTCAGTGACCCCCCCTCACCCCAATCTCTCCCGGCCTCCGTGACCCCCCCTCTCCCCAATCTCTCCCGGCCTCCATGACCCCCCCCTCACCCCAATCTCTCCCGGACTCAGTGACCCCCCCCTTCCCCCAATCTCTCCCGGCTTCAGTGACCCCCCCCCCTCAACCCAATCTCTCCCGGCCTCCGTGACCTCCCCTCACCCCAATCTCTCCCGGCCTCAGTGACCCCCTCCCTCACCCTAATCTCTCCCGGCCTCAGTGACCCCCCCTCACCCCAATCTCTCCCGGCCTCCATGACACCCCTCACCCCAATCTCTCCCGGCCTCAGTGACCCCCCCTCACCCCAATCTCTCCCGACCTCAGTGACCCCCCCTCACCCCAATCTCTCCCGGCCTCCGTGACCCCAATCTCTCCCGGCCTCCGTGACCCCCCCACCCGACACCCCAATCTCCCCCCCGACACCCCAAATCTCCCCAATCACTCCCGATCTCACCTCCAACTCCGTGTCCCCGGCCTCCGGTGACCAGCCGCATCACTAGCCCCCCCACTCCTCTCTCCCCTGTGTCCGGATCCCTCACTGCCACCCGGTGACCCGCAGCGACAGCCGCCGAGGCCGAGGGCGACACACGGCCTGCCGCTTCCTCGGCTGTCACAGAGACCGGAGACCACAACGATCCACGGTGAGTAGGGGTGTGTGTGTGTGTGTGTGTGTGTGTGTGTGTGTGTGTGTAGGGGGGGGAGAGAGGGTGTGTGTGTGTGTGTGTGTGTGTGTGTGAGTGTAGGGGGGGGGAGAGTGTGTGTGTAGAGGGGAGTGTGTGTGTGTGTGTGTGTGTGTGTGTGTGTGTGTGTGTGTGTGTGTGTGTGTGTGTGTGTGTGTGTGTGTGTGTGTGTGTGTGTGTGTGTGTGTGTGTGAATGGGGGAGAGTGTGGTGTGTGTGTGTGTGTGTGTAGGGGGGGAGGGGGGAGAGAGAGACCACAAGTAGTCAGTCAACCACCCAGTCAGTCACCTACCTACCCACCCAGTCAGTCACCTACCTACCCACCCACCCAGTCAGTCACCCACCCACCCAACAAGTCAGTCACCCACCAAGTCAGTCACCCACCCACCCAACAAGTCAGTCAAAACAAGTCAGTCACCCACCTACCTACCTACCCACCCACCCAACAAGTCAGTCAGTCAGTCACCTACCCAGTCAGTCAGTCTCTCTCTCTCTCCCCCACTCTCTCCCTCTCCCCCACTCTCTCCCTCTCCCCCACTCACTCCCTCTCCCCCACTCTCTCCCTCTTCCCCACTCTCTCCCTCTCCCCCACTCTCTCCCTCTCCCCCACTCTCTCCCTCTCACCCACTCTCTCCCTCTCACCCACTCTCTCCCTCTCCCCCACTCTCT
This sequence comes from Ascaphus truei, assembly GCF_040206685.1. Classification (NCBI taxonomy): domain Eukaryota; kingdom Metazoa; phylum Chordata; class Amphibia; order Anura; family Ascaphidae; genus Ascaphus; species Ascaphus truei. The sequence continues at coordinate 363,468,975 of NC_134485.1, forward strand.
CCCTCTCCCCCCCACTCTCTCCCTCTCCCCCCCACTCTCTCCCTCTCCCCCCCACTCTCTCTCTCTCCCCCCACTCTCTCTCTCTCTTTCCCCCCCCACACGCTCTCTCTTTCCCCCCCACCCTCTCTCTCTCTTTCCCCCCCACACTCTCTCTCTCTTTCCCCCCCACACACTCTCTCTCTCTTTCCCCCCCACACTCTCTCTCTCTCTCTCTGTCCGCCACACTCTCTCACACTCTGGATCTGGATCTCTTATTTACCCTATATATCTTAACTGCCCTATACTACACCAAAATAACCAATACTGCTTTCTTCCAGATCTGACTCAAGCTTCACACAGAAGGCATCGGAACCCCCCCTAACCCAGAAGACAGGTAGGGAACACATCCCCTCCAATGTATAACATTGCGGGAATGAGGGTACCTGGACATTGAGGGACTGCGGATCAGGTAAGATCCCAGGCGGGATTGCTGCTTTAGATATTGTGAAGCGGGGACGTCCAGACACTGGTTAAGGGGTTCAGGAAACTAGTCATTCACACCTGGCTTTTATTTCTAGATCCAACATTTACACACACACACACACGTAACAAGAACTAAATGTAGTATAATGTAATACAATAAATACATTTATGTAAAAAACGAATGTTCTGACTAGGAATTTATTAAAAGTATTTTATTTATATATTTTATTTTAAAGCGGGGTTGGGGGCGGGACTAGGGGCGGAGTTGGGGGCGGGACTAGGTGGCGAGTAGATTTTTTGGTTGGGCGAGTAGATTTTTGGGTGATTTGTCGAACACTGTATATATATATATATATATATATATATATATATATATATATGTATGTGTGTATGTATATATATATATATATATATATGTATGTGTGTATGTATATATATATATATATATATATATATATATATATATATATATACATACACATACACACATACACACATCAATTTCAATAAATTGTACAAATGCACTCGCAAGAGTAGATGTATAAAATGCAGTTAGTAAAACCTGATACAGGTAGGAGCCAGCACGTCATGCCAGCAACGAAGTCCTTAGGTGCTGCTGGATCAAATATTGGAGAAAGATCTCGTCAGCATAGTCAGCGGTGTTGCCTTAATTAAGGCCAATCATGATGAAAAACCGCAGCGGAGGCTCCAAGACATGCTCGAGTCTAGAGGCACATAGCTCATACTGTGGAGGATCCCGCATCTCAAACTCCACAGCACTTCCAATAACAAGACAGGGTCGGCGCTGGCTTCGTGATCCGCGTGTGGGAAGGGAGGGACTAGTCACAGTGCGTCGCTGTGACATAGCTGTCGGAGCAAAGCCAAATAATTAACCCTATGCATTTCATTGCGTTTCATTTCCTCAGGGGATACAATGTTGTAATGCAAAAGTCCAAGTATATATACACACATTGTAACCTAATTATCAATAAAGTAGATCGTGTTCATGCATGTGTGTAAGCAATCTAAAATCAGGAATAAAAATGTGCAACATATATGCTATCCTTACTGTCTCTCTCTGTCATCTTTTATTATGTTTGTATTCATTTAGGTACAGACATTTTTAATGTTATTTATACCTTTTATTTAGCATGCATTTACTTTGGTTTATTCTTCCCAACATGTTTTGTGATTTTTTTTATATGTTGTTGCACATTTTTAGACATTTAGGATGTTGGGTTGGATTTTAGGCATTACCTGTCTTTTTGTATCTTGATATATTTTTTATATTGTCAGGTATTTTATGATTTGAGGTATTAAAAAGGTATCAATAGGTAATTATTATTATTATTGTGAACTCCATTACATGCACCTGCTGGTATTAACAGGTAATTGTACAAATGATGTCATGTGACGTGGGGTCACTTGTCTGAAAATCTATCTACGGTTCCAGTAACTGCGCTAACCATCCAAGGACTACTACTTTTCTATCAACCCGGAAGACGCCAATTCAGCGTGGTGTATGCGGGGCACATCGCAACATACAGTAAACCCCCATTCTTTTCACATTTCTCTCTGTGCATAGGAGATTAGGGTACATCTATGTTTATATCTCCTCCGTCAATTCGGAAGACGCTGACCCAACTAGGGTTATAGCGGGGAGCCACGTTGTTGCGGAGACAAGGACACAGGACGCAGGGTAAATCCCTATAAACATCACCTGTGCAGAGGTTGGTGGAAACCCATTCACAACAAACAATAGCAGAGATATCTGTAACTATTTTCACCACAGGATCCAATTGTGATTATATATATCAACATTGCGGTGCTCCTATCAGTAGGTAGGAGGAACTTTCCTACACTTTTCCTCTAGGGTGAAATATTCGACTCATTGGACATTTGTTATAATCTGGAAATTTCAGAACACCACTATTTTGTTGTCAGCTTTAAGTGTTTTGTGTATTATATGTGCACATTTGCTTTTTTATTGAGATATTAACTCTTAGATTTCTCACCACATATTAACTGGTATATGAAATTCTAATTACGGAGTATACACTTCTATCTTTCTTATGTGTGTGTTATATGCATAAATTAAACGAACCCATACTCCGTCATTCTAACTATACCTTTGTAATGCAAGACTAAAAAGGTACCTGACTGTATAGTTTAGGTTCAAGAGGGCAAATAATGTATGCCATCTACCGTATGCTCATACAACTGCTGCCAAATGAGTGTCAACAGTTCTAAAGAAAAATGAAAAAATACAATGTTTAGATTATTATTTATTTTTACCGTACTGCAATACATCTCATTTTTGGGAAGAGTTGCACATTTAGCCTCAAGAATATAATAGCAGGAATTAGTGATCCTCTATTTAGAGCTGCTGCCAATGATTTCATTACAGTCGGTTTCCTGCAGCGACATCACTGGGAGCAGTACCATGCACAGAATCCTAATGGCTTCAGCTGTTCCATTATTGCATTATAGACTGAAACTAAAAAGTACAATCACTGCGTTAACCCTTCAGCTTACGTTCAACAGATGTGTGCTTTTCCTGCTACGAGTTACTTTCACCCATGTGCCAAAGTAGTCATGAACATCATATAACTAAAATAACAAAACCATTTTAGTCTTTTTGCCCTCTCTACAAAAATGCACCACACAGACATTGGGCCCAACATAACAGCAGCACAGGGGACACAGTATTACTCAGAGCAGATCATTCTGCAGTCCCCTCACACATCAGGTGTAGCAGTTACTCATTCAACATATTTGGTACTAGGAAAAAATATTTAAAAATCTTCCGTTCATATTTACATAGTAAATGTAATGTACATTTTCAGTGGTAGAGACGCTTATATTACCAAGTGATTGCCCTTCCAAAGAGCAAAAATAGGCTATGGTTTGTAACAGATGGTCCCTTGCTGTGACAATGACCCAATATAGATCTGGGAAGGCAGCAGCTACAGTATTTCCAAATTCTGCTTTGGATCACAACTGAATGGACAATGGGTGAGTTTTCTGCAGAGACATAATGGAGGAAAAACAGACCTTACTCAACCAATATTGAATTATCAGATAAGTGTATAACCATATTTCAACTTTAACTTCGAGAGCGTGACTTCGATAGTAACCACATTATATTTGGAATCTGCTTCTGCACAATACATCAAATGGGTTTAGCATTACATGTCAAGACCAATCATCTTTTCTTTGCACGCTAATTGAATGATCTGCAGAGGCAAAAGAGGTAGAAGGTAAAATAATATATCTACCACCACATAGATATCGTATGTTTATTTATGGCACAACATTGCCTCAAACATTTTGATGAAGTAGCTTTTGTCACAAGAACCTGAAATTAAAGATGACAAAAAGAACAAATTGTTCAATATGCCACAAAATCTTATATGCATAATTCTACAAATAGCCTGTTTTGGGGTGGGATAGATGAAAAACAGTGCTTCACTGACAACGCCGATGGTTGGATCTAAAAACAAGAGTGTATGCACCTGGGGGGCAGTTCCGAAAATATAGATATATGCAAATTGTTATCACACTTTCTGCCCCTTAAGATCATACATTTGTAATTTACAGGTCACCTTAAACATATTTGGTATGTAAAGAACACTGCCAACAATACTCTACGGTTATATACTTTACTGTGTTATGTTTTATGCCTCAATAACAAACCCAGGAGAGGAATAATGATTTTAAACCCCATCAATGCTTGGATTGACAAAACAATGAGTTTTTGTATCAAAAATAGCCATGATTTGCACCCTGCCCAAAGGCCAAAAAGCATAACTAACCCCCACTGGGAAAACCAATAATTTCAGCCATTGCCTCAATGACTGAACCCCTCTCTCAATATGTCGACTTATTCTTACAGCGTCACGTGGAACAGATAATGTACTGTCCTGTACTAGGGACACAGCACCTGATTTACCAAATTGGAACACCTTACAAGGCTCACACTCCACAGAAGAAAAAACATCTCAGTTGGTAGCACTCAAAAAAACAAAGGTGGTCTAATAAATATGTACAGTATAATGAAAAAATATTCAAATATAACTTTTATTGAAATTAACCTTATAAAATATATGATGAGGCGGGAGAAGTACAAGTCAATTGACTCAAGGAATGCAGTGCCTAAGCCCTTTAAAATGTAAGCACAACAGTAAAAACTTAATGAGAGCCTCCTGGCATTAGGAGTTAAAAAAATAATAATGTAGACAGTATTATCCAATATTACAGAACTGATTAAAAAAAAACAAATACAGCTCAACCCACTTATAACGCTGTGCTTGGGGTCCAAAGAATCACATTGTGTTGTAAGTGGATCGCGTTAGAAATAATGTACAATTGTATGCATTGTACAATAAAGTATTTAAGATACCAATAATCGTGTTGTAAAGTATTCATAAATATATGAAAATTGGGAGCCACGCTTGCATCGCATTATAAGCGGATTCGCTTTGTAAAGGATCGAGTTATAACGGGGTTGAGCTGTATATAGGATTTTTCATGTTTTGCTGCTTTAAGGCATATACAGTAGGCTTCAGCTGTTAATGACTAAAGCATGTATGTACAGTATGTATGTATATCTTTTGTTTATATAGCGCTATCTATGTACATAGCGTTTCCCAGCGACATAATATAACACGTAATGGGAATAAGATCTTCAAACATAAAAGTAACATTAGGAAAAGGCATTTCTGCCCCGAAGAGCTTACAATCCAAGTGTTAAGTAGGAAGAACGTACAGAGACACTAGGAAGGTGTGATGGTAAGTGCATCTGCAAGGGGAGAAGGTCGATGTACGAGTTGTATAATATCAGCAAATTGGAGCTACCAAAATGCTTTGTTAAAGAGGTGTGTTTTAAGAGGTGTGTTTTAAGAGGAGTGTTTTAAGGTGGAGGGGGTGTCAGTTGAATATTGAGGGAAAAGTGCATTTCAGATGTGTGGGGCAGTGTGAGAAAGGTTTTAGGTGGGAGAGGGCTTTAGATACTAAAGGGCTAGAGTGTCCATAAACCCCTCATAGATGTCATTGAACTCTTAATATTAAGTCATTAGTCAGCTGGGAGTAACATCAGTGGGAAACACATATCAACCCTTAATGATTTATCATGGGTTCTCAGCACAGATAAATTGTGTATCAGTTTCTGGGAAGAGAAACGCAAGGTGCATAGAGCGTGCACCATTTGCGAAAGCGCTCACTCCCTCTCGCGTCTTAACAGCGGGACGAGCGAGGGGTGTGAATAGGCACCATGGTAGACTTTGGTCTCCCTACTGACGTCAATAAGCTACATATTGGTAAACCCCCACTTGGAGAAGATTGGGGCAGAATTATTTTACAAAGGGAGCACAGGTGCATACACCACGTGAACATCTTGGCCCCTGGGTGCCTGAATATATACAGGGGATAAGATGTAAGTGTATGGAGACGTGCTAGCGGCATTATCCAGCCTCTGCCATCCTCTTTCACCCAGATGAGTTCCCCTCATCTCCGGGAGCAGATATAATTTATATTTCTAGTAAAGTTTTTTTCCATTTATGTAGTGCTGGTAGCACCAACGCCTTGATGGTGATCCAAATTGTGTAGGGCTCCTGTAGGAGACGAGTGCAGAGGTACGACCAGAGAGACATATATTGGGGAAAATAAACCTTGGCTTTTATTTAGCCTGCATCTTCAAACAATGCATCTTTAAGGCAGCATACTAATAAACAACCCGCCTATCCCTCTGTAGGGGATAACTTACTCTCCCAGTCCCTATCTTGATTGCTGGGAAGCTAGGCCTCTTACCAACCTCTGACTCAAAGTCCAAAGAGGAACCTGTTATTATGTCCCTCAGTCTGGGTTGGTGTCCGTGGGGTACACCCTCTGGTGGGTTCCAGTGACCGATGTGTTCTGGAATAGAGGAGCTGATTTCCTGGGATCCTTGTCAGCAAACACCTTCCATGTGCTAGAGCGATCACCTGCAGTTCAAGCAGGAGGCTTTTCTACCTGTCTGATGATCCTGGGGAAGACTGTTTAATTGTCTGTAGCTGTAATTAAACACCATATAGTGTAATACAATAAAAACACTTGAAGAAATGTATAGGCAATGAGGTATCCCACTCACATTTAGGTGAGGAAGTCAAGCAGTGTGGTAATTAGGAGTAACCAACTCATATGTAACTCTCGGCACGCTCGTTAGTCATCCATCAGACCCAGATAGAAGGGACAATCTGCTCCCTGAATCATGGCTTTGATTTCTATTCTGGACTTGGTTCGAGTCCTGTTGAGGAGCAGCACTACTTCCAGGAATTGGTATGAATTATTTTACTCGCTTTAAGGGTGTTGAACTATATGTACACATATAAGTGTTTCTTTGCGCTCTAATTTTTGTTTCTTCTGTGCAGTTAACCAGCGTTCTGCTGGACTCATCAGACCAATGCAGGCTTTCTATTGAATTTCTTTTAGACAGGGGTTAAGGCGTGTTAAGTAGCTCCACACACTGTCCTTATACTTGTTGGCTCGGGTCGGTAACCTGCAAACTCTGTGGGTAGTGTTGGACTCATTTGCCAATTTCTTACTGACATACTGTAGTATGGCCACACAAACGAGCCAATCATTTTTACATTGGACGCTCGAATTTGTTTATCCCCTTGACTATGGTTTAGGATAATTAAGTTTAATGCTGGGGAATTTCCAGACATTCTTCACTAGACAACTTTACATGACACAAGAAATGTACTTTGACCTACTAATTTCCCCGTCTACTTAGAAGAGGTGTCCATACACATTGGTTTCTATCATTTCAACTAGTAAATGTGTAGATGACATTATTTTTTTTAACACACATGGACACCAGTAATCCGACACAGTGGTTATATCTAACCTTGAGGAGTGATGTGAATGTATAATGTAATGAATTCAGCATAAACAATATTTATATCATCACAAGTGCTCGTATGTTTCAGACATGATGTTTTCTATGGTCTAAATGTCAGTCAATAGTTGCGAATATATGTATTGTTTTAATAGCTTCATTCACACGTTATCTTGGTTGACATGCTTTATGGCACTTGAATCATCAGGTGGACATGCCCTAGAGTTCAGGTATTCTGGAGCATGAACCGGTCATTAATTGAGGAGATAACCAGTGACTAGGTCCGCCTGGACCCGCTGGTGTTCCTTCTAGCTAAACCGTTGGAGTCAGTCTCTGCCCCCCCTTAGAAAATTAACCTCACTTGTGCTCACTTCAGCTCGGTGTACGCTCACACCCAACTGGAAAAAAATGAAATCACCAACCAAACAGATGGGGAGTATTTTATCTGGTAGTGTTAGGACATGCAAACAGGTGTCTGCCTTGTTGTGGCTCGCAAGCTTACAACGCTTTGGCCAAAGGGTTAAACAAAATTACCCTTTTTCAAGAGAATATATAAGTATTTTACTGTGTATTTTTGTCATATTGGATGTAGCATTGGGCTTCTCTGTCGTTTGGTGTTAAAATAGTTACTCTGCATTTATGAATAGACCCAAGTTAGATGAATGACAAGTCGCTGTTTTAAATTTTGCAGCATCCATACTTTCGCGCCCTTTTCTCCCAGTACATCGGTGGTAGGTAGAAAAGGCTGAATGTCTCCAGAGCAGTCACTGCACAATGAGATAACTGGAACTCTCTAAAAAATGTACATGCTGATATTTTAAGTAACATTTAGCAACGAATGAAAGTCTTTTAACCAACTTAAGCATTTACTACAATAAGTCTGGAGAAATATATTGTATTGTTGCAGTTCACATTCAGTCATATCCTAGTTCCAGCAAAGGCTATTGCTGGTTATTGAGGTAGAGACTGCAGCATGAGCAGGAACTTTACAAGATCCTCATAAGAGGAGATACTGATCGTTTTGCTGGGTATATTTTTAACTTCATTTGTCTGATGGAGAAATGGCTTTTGGAAGGAGGCCAAATGGGCTAATAGTGTCATCAGAAAGTGCTGGTGGGTGTAATAATAAAAACAAGTAAGATAACAGAAACACAGAATTATCACAGTAGCTGATTTAAATGCCGTTTTGCAGGTTTTCTGAACGGTATTATATTTAATGATGCTCTTCCTCCTAATTGCCAAATCACAGCAATTATTGCAACTTGACCAAAGAAGTACAGATTGCATACATCCTGGCAGTTGTCATTTTGGGTTTTAATATGTTTAATTTTTTTTGTACATAAATAAGGCAAAACATTAAAATGTGCTAATTCCAACTGTTGCAATAATCATCATAAGATGTCACTTTATCAAGATGCGTGTAATATAATAAATAAAACCCTTTTGTTTCAGTACAGAGTGGTCCAACAAAGTCTGTTCTAAAATGGGATAACAAATCTGCTTTGACACCATGAATAAATGGCTTCTACTTTTATGAATCGACATTCATCTGTCTCTATAAATATAGCAAACAGGAAGTACAATATACATTGTCAACCAACATAATGCAAAGTATAACAGAATAGCAAAGGTGGTAACAAATGACATTTGTTATATGGGAAACCTTCACAGATGAAGGAGCCAGTAACGCATTACTCCAACATACATTGAAGGCCACTCCAGCATTGCAGGTGTTGGTTGCTAATCAATATATAAATTGTAAAAGACAAAAAGCACTGCAGAGAATAATTATTCAGTGAACATTTTATAATGAAAAGGCCAATACAATGTTCTAAGCATACATTATACTCCAACACTGGAATATATACTTACCTGTAGAACTTAGTTGTTATTTGAACGATATTTTCTTTGTTTTTCCTTTTTTCTATCCTGATGGCATACAGGCATACAGGCATACCCCGGTTTAAGGACACTCACTTTAAGTACACTCGCAAGTAAGGACATATCGCCCAATTGGCAAACGGCAGCTTGCGCATGCGCCTGTCAGCACATCTTGAACAGCAATACCAGCTCCCTACCTGTACCGAAGCTGTGCGCAAGCGGGAAGACTATAGAGCCTGTTACAAATGCGTTATTTACATCAGTTATGCACGTATATGACGATTGCAGTACAGTACATGAAAAAAGGTGGTGCTTCACTTTAAGTACATTTTTACTTTACATACATGCATGCTCTGGTCCCATTGCGTACGTTAATGCGGGGTATGCCTGTACTCAACAGTAAACTGTGTTCAATAAACAAGGCCTTTATTGTGTTTTATTGTGCACAACCAGTCTTCCTTAACACAAAACACTTCGAAGGAGGACAGACATTGCAATATCCCTTGTAGCAAACAAAGTGTGGCTACATGACCTAAATATGGAATGCGTTAAAAAAAAAAAAAAAACATTATTAAACAGTTGCTTAAATAGCAGTGTCATTCGGCGAGTGTTAAATGCTTCTTTAGTGTACCTTGTTGAGTGGACTGGTATTCTAATGTAAAGGTAATAGAAAACAGATTAACTGGTTTTATGTTAGGGTGCTCAAACAATCAGGACTTCGTGGAACTATTTCGAGAGAATATATTAAAAGGTGGCAGAAATGTGTCCTGACATTTTATTGTTTTGCTCCGCATCGCCAGATGAATTAAAAAGCAGAATTGAAGCAATTTTGTGTCGACGGTGTGGGATGTGAAACTTCAGGAGAGAGCATCTTACAAAAGAGCTGATGAGCAATGAATGGCTTACCATTCCTCAATTAATCTTGTCTTCCTACCTTTCCATTTGCTTTCTCTCTACATGAAGGTAATAATGACACTCTCATCCATTATCCTTTTATCCCTGTTATTCACGTGAAATTGCTTAATAATATGTTACAGATTCGTCTTCTCTCGCATAATTCTTCCTGTCATTTGCAGTATATCATCCTGCAAACATACAGCCCACTTTCACTGGCCGCTCTGTGAAGATTATTGTCGGTGACATCTTCAGGATGCGTTTGGAATCTGGAGCATCATTTTCGTTGTGAAGGGGAATTACACTGACTTATCTGTCATTGCCAAAAGCACAACAAGCAAGTTGGTGTTAATGCATAGGTAAAATGGGTTTTTATCAGGCAGCCAGAACAAGAGCTCTTGTAAATGTATGCTAATGTGGCCCTTTCATAGTTTAATAACCTTCTCTCTTCCAAGAAAAAAAAAATGCATATTCACACTTCAGTGGTTTGATAATCTGAATGACGTTGGGATAGGTAATTTGTAGCTGATCTGCTTGTAATTATTTCAGATTTGTATAAATGCTGCTAATCACACAAAGTACAGCATAACCTGACTTCACTGAAATACGGTTTGTTTTGGGTACCTATGGATATGAGTTAAATTCATTACGAAAGAGTAGTGGCACCGTTTTTATTGTTATTCTTATTATTTATAACCGAAGGTTTATTAAACTGTATAAAAATATATAAAATCAAGACAAAATATATTCTACAAATAAGACAATTTTCATGTCCGGCATTTGTATACAGAAAGGCATAATCCTAATAACGAGTGTCAATGTTTGTAAACTCACAAACAAGGGTGCGTTTGATAATGAGACGTTTAACATCACGAGTCTTAGATCAAATTCATTTCTTATATACCTGTAAAAACATTGCGGTGACGGCACTTATTTAAACTAGGCTATTTTTGCAACAACAACAAAAGGCTGTAGGAATTCTTTAATGCATAAATCACAGATTTGCAGTAACTTCGCCAAGTCACATTTTCTCTGGTTACTCGGGTAAACCCTTCCATGCGGTGATTTCAAAATTATGTTAAATGCTATGGACATTATTTGCACTTTATATAATAATATAAATACAGTCAACAATAGTAAGTAAAGTAATGAAAAAGGAACATCATCAAGTACTAGCCTATTTTTTCCACTGACCACAAACTGTTTCAGCTATATAGAGTCCCTGCGCCCCACACTACTGCTGTATTGTGAAAGATTAAGGACTGAGAAAGGGTCTCTATGCCAGCAGTCAGCTTGCTCTCTTGATCAAAAGCTCAGCACTGCCACAAACAAGCCGTTTCCCCTGATCCAGGGTGGCATTCCAGAGGGACCCCAGCTATCCAGCTTGCATGCCAAATCTGCCAACACATGACAAGCTGGTCGGCGTGCAGTAATTTGACTAATTATACCGGATTAGAGCATATTAATGCAAGCTGTTTTCTCCCGAGTTAATGACCTGCTGACTGGGTTCTGCAAGGCCCCACTAGGTCTGTAGACAGAGGGAAAAAGTGCTTTCTAAGCTCTCGTCGTTTCACATCAGCAAATGAGTATATCAAACTACTGAGCAGCAAAATGCAAGCGACATTTTCTCTACTCTAAAGCAACACAGCCTTCCTTAACTTTCCACCTCAAGGGTTCCTTTGATGAAAAATTAAAATACCTCTAGTCTGATCAGTGTCCAGAAAAAAAGAGAAGCTAATCTTTTTTTCCCTAAAAATAAATACATTAATATATTTTGTGTACTTTTGGTAAATGTTGGGGCTGTGTAATATAATCTTCTGGATGCAATACTGGGGCCAAAAAGTGGCACAATAAATAACCGCAGATTTATCAAATTAAAAAGTACAAAAAATGACATTATAGGCAGTGGTGACGTTTCTTATTCCAGTACTGCAGATACATAACCACTTTCAAGCTTTAGATGAAAGCCCTATGCAGAATGCCACTGCATATTTAGGTACAAAATTGTACAAACAGAAATAAATATCTGGTCTGGAATAACGCTTCAGAGAAAAATGCCTCAAGCAGGCACTATATTAACCAGTATTATTACTTTACATCAGCACTGGTTCCTTAATAAAGGAACCAAATATATCTCTGCTGACAGTGAGAATGCGTACCCTTAGCACAAACCTGCTACTATAAATGGGAAGCATTAATGTATTGCTACCCTGGAGTAAGAAAAACTATGGAAAATACTTATTTCCTTTTGAAATGCATGTCTCTTGGAGACCATTTTAGTTTAACAGCAATAATGCAATGAAATGACATTATGTGAAGTTCATTAAATAATACGACATACCTTCACAACATGTTTTATTCATTGCATCGAATACGTTAGCAGATTAACCCTGCTGGATGTCAAAAAATACCAGGGAGGAAGCTGGTGGGGACGAGAAGCAGGAACCTTTTTGTCATAACCTCTCTAGCCTATCATCTCACCCATTATTGCCAGTGTTATTTCACAGTTAACATGTAGGCTGAATGCTACAATAAAAGGTAGGGTTTCTAACATGCCCCTCTGCAGTTAATGGATTAAGTTCTCTGCTTGTTCAGTGCTGATTCATGTCATACACCTCTGTCCCCGAACTCACAGTCCCACATTATGCCCTATATAACTAATTGTTTTGGGGCAAACATCACTACATATTAAAATGGGAATTATTGTGACTTCAAGGCCGTAAGATGATGTCCTGACCCAAATACAATTTGGTAGTTTGCTTCTGTGCTTACACCACCTCTGTCTGTGAACTAGGTAATAATACAGTATTAACAACAAGAACATCAGGGTTGCTTCCCAATATATTCCTAATGGTCACAGCTGTGTACATAGACTATTGCAGGTGCAATACGTCTCTGTTTACTATCTAATTTGGTCATCCATTTCAAAGGCAGGGATATTATCACTAACCTAGTCCTTACATCAAAAAAAAACGATGACATAACTTCAAAGCTAGGATCGCAAATAAATGGTCACCTAATGTAGTATTTTTAGGTACAGTCTAACAACAAATGTAGTTATGTGCTATCAGGTCACCAAAGCGCCTTCTGCTTCACCGTGTGGTTTGTTTCACCCTCCATTCATTTTCTGTATGTTCCAAAGCTTTATATACTCCAAATAATGCATTCATTTTGCTATATATATATATATATACCTGTATTAAACCACACTCCTTATGGGTGTTTTGCAAACATGTGCAGCTTCCCAGTGCTAAATATTATCTTCTCTTCAGCAGGACAAGCAAAAGTCGATGTGGTTAAACCGAGGTTATTGCCATAACTCTTACAGTATTGAAATAGTTAAGCAAAATGCTTTAAATTACAATTGTAAAACAGTAAGATCCTGGCTTGGTATAAATAGCCGAGTAATGATGATAATAAAACAAAATACTTGAAGGGGTGACAGAATAAGGGAGCACAATGAAAGGGCTTATAGTACTGACTCCATTAAACATTTAGCTGGTCGCTCCAGTGAAAGGACATAAGCTGTACAAACGCGCTTCTAAGAGTTTCAAACATATTGTACAGAAGTCACATCAAATTAATACTGAGGACCATTTAGAGCCTTTATTCTGAAAAGCTATTGAAAAAGGATTAAACTATGAAAACTCGCGTGATGCGAAAGTACGTATTAATGGGTTTAGAGAGGAAAAGGAACAATTAAAGTGTTATTTTTGGAGAATTCGCTACTTTGTTTGGAGCAGCACAAATCTGCTACAGAAGACGCTCTTGAAACAGCTCCCAACCAATACCCCACATATAATAAGCAGTGTTTAGTGAGGAAATACTTTGGCCATTGAAAGTAAAAATAATAAAGCTTGAATAGTACAATATATTTTCCGTGTGGTTGAAATAGGCAATAATAAAAATTATGTAAATCCTTCATTTTTAAGCATCGTATTGAAACATTTACTTGTATGTTACATTGCCGCTCAATCACAAAGCATGTTTTACAAACATCCGCTGAAGGACTCTACGTCCTGAAAGCTTATGTGCAACAACATTTACAAATGTACATATAAAAACATTTATTTTGTTAGATTGGTGCAGTAAAAGGTATGACTACCTGCAAAAAGTAAATCAAATTTAGCAATATTTTAAGTTTGAAAAAGTCAATGTAAACATATACAGGAACACAAAATGAGACGGCGCTCCACTGGACAGGTGTGAAAAGTAGTGCTGGCTCATTGATGGATCAACATTTCGGTCCTACTTTAGACCTTTATGAAGTCCAATGGAGAGCCGTCTCATTTTCTATTCCTGGATATGATCCTCATTCGATGTGGAAGCGCGAGCATCAGTGGCAGTACTTAAAGAAACAGAGTGCTCCTGTCTCACTTGTTATGTACACATACATGCAGAATGTGTGCAGCCCTTAAAGATTTAACTGGAGGGGCAGCATGATCTCAAAACCTATAGCCCCATAGTTTATTTCTACTGTATATGCAGGCTTATGACGGTGGTGGTTTTTAGGTGGGTATGAGGAAGGGTTTTGCATATGTCAAAGAGAGAGAATAAAAACAGCTGCAAACAGGGTTATTTTGCCACAAAATGGAACCGACTGTATTTTATTTGATCATCCGTGCAGGAACAAAGAACATGACGTTTTGGGGGGGGGGTGGGGATGGGGGGGGGGACAGACACACACGCCCTTCCTTCATCAAGTGTAAAAACATACTCATTAATAGTACTGTACTTCCTTTTATACCATTTTCTTTACCCCTCCTCCTACAGTATTTGGATCCGGAAGTTAATATACAAGGAGGAGACCTGCACTTTGAAAAAATCGTTTGGTATATGAGGGATTCAGGTATTGAGAATAATTCTGTAATACTGTACCTATATTTATATATGTAGCGGAGGAGGAACCTGATTATTTCAAACAGCTAGCTAATTTTATGTGTGTAGCAATTAGGTTTTCATTTACCTCAAGCTGTTAAAGAAAATAATTGGAGTGGTAATTACGTGATCTATGGTCGCTACTTCCAAACTATAGAGAAACAATGAAGGGAATTGGATTGAAGTATTTTCGATTTTATCTAGCATTTTGATTCAAAAGTTACCCCACAAGTATTGCGAATTGGGTAAATATTCAGAAATGGGTAACTTCTATGTCTTACGGAGGATCTGCATTATGGGGTTATGACGAGGCATTCCATCAAAAATAAGCTATTTATAAGCAAAATAAATGGGGTACCGTTCTTGGGGGTGCCACCAGCACTCCACAGTTTGGGTTGTCGGCAGAAGCTTGACGGGGTGGTACTGGTCTTTAAACAAGGGCCAATGTAGTTTGTATTCTAGCACAAGTGTTTGTTTTGTGTACTACAGTAGGTTGTCATTAAGCTAATGGATGTTTCAAAAACTCCAGATTGACCAAGCGAAATGGCAATTAGAAAGGTTATGCAAAAGAGCCAGAACACCAATAATCCCCCGAAGGAAGCTTCCTTGGTTAAGGCGTTACCATAGGATGTGCTAACTTTAATATATCATGTGTGAATATATGAACTCCTATATGAAAGAGCAACCTAAAGTCATTTTTTTACCATTTTAATTTTGCTAAATAAAAGCTTTTAAATTAGTTTTTTGGGGTAACATGTTTGGTCCTTTTAGCCAAATTCCTTTGCCTAGTTTTAAAAGTGTCAATTTTGGGAGTCATTCCTAAGAAAGAGAAAGGTCCATTTTGGCTTACACGTCACTTACATATATTTCCTTGCTGGTTTTTCAGTGAATGATGTGATTGATAGGGATATATGCAGTGTTTGTTATGCATCTTTTGATAAAGCAGCATGTGCAGCTAAAAAAAATTCGTCATGGGGCTTTGTTAGCGAATGTTGATGTAGAATCAGCCTTTATGCTCCTTCCAGTTCACCTAGATTTTTTTTTCTTCATTTGTTATAATGAGAGTCTCACGGTCAATATTTGTAGATCGGTGTTAGCCTATGGGCTGTTTTAATCCTGTTTCTATTTTGAAACTGTCAGTTCATTTATGGAATGGGTAGTAATGGTGCCAAGTGGTTGTTGCGGGTATTTTGCGCTACTTGGGGTATTTTTATATTTATTTGTGAATCTTTTGATTTGTGTTTGCGATTTGAAATTCAAAGATTGTCTGAATTTTAAGATATTCCATAACAATTTTTTTTTTAATTTTTTTTTATTTTAGGTATAGGATTAGATTCTGTTAAACTCGTGTTTCATCTACCTGAAGAAACAATTAAACCTAAAAGTTTACTTGGTGAGTTTTTAAGTTTTAAGAAAGCAACATTGAAACAGTTTCTGTTTTTTTGCATGCAGGGTTATGCCACTGGTTAAGGTCTTTTGTAAGAGGCTGTCAAAATTAAAGACGTGGCTGGGTTTAAAAAGGTTCATAAATTTATGAAGGCGACTAAAGAATTAAAGGATGAATTGCACATTTAGAATACATTTTTCAGCGAGTATAATGGAAAGATGTTATATCGCCAGTGGATAAAAATCCTCACAGTAACCACAGTATATTAATTCATTGGTATACGATTTTATGGATTAATATACTGTGGTTACTGTGAGCATACAATACATGTATAGTATTGTATACATGTATAGTATAGTGACTCTAGTACAGCTTGGACCCAGCGATCTGGTTATCTGAACAGTTCCTCTTACCACCAGGAAGCCACACTGGCATCCAATTGGTAACCTTTTTAAATGTGTGTACAGTGTCTAAGTTTTGATGTGTGAAGTCTACCCCCGTTTATTTTACCACTATCTTTAATAAATACATTTTAGTTGAACACATACTCTCACCCCGATTTATATAGGGGGGATCATATGTACTCATTTGGCTACATCGGTAATTCATCCCTTGCTAGTCTCATACTAGATACCACTATAAAACATATATGATTATAAATAGGTGCGTGCACAATAATGGGTTTCTGGGTATTGCTCCATCTTTGGTAGCAGTACCTAAATTCTCTTTTTTCTACTCATTGTCCATTACCCTAGTGCACCCCATTTATTTGATATACTTGGAAGAGCGGGTGGGGCTCTTTTGTTCTCTGTGTACAATCCTAGTCTTTATAATCTAATAACTGGTAAATTGCCACGTCTGAAGTTTAAAGATTTGGGGGATTTGGCTCATGATATGGCTGCTCAAGGCCTGGCTCGCCCACATCATCCTTGGAAAGTGGCAACTCTAGTTTAGAAAAAGTGGTCTGTAATTCGTGGTCACCTGGGACATGGCGTGCATATCGGAGTGGATGGAATAGCAGGATTCTTTGTTTGAAAAAGGTGTAGCTATGGATAATGGATCCATGGATGATATTTTGCTTGATTTGATTTTGCAAGGCCACAGAAGGAGTTTATAAGATGTAACTTTGAATAGAAAATAGATTTTTTGACCGCACTTTGTGCCTTCAGCAGTACTGGTACACTAGGGGTTAACTAGCAACCTATGTATATCCATGCCGCATGTGACGCCGACAGGTGTATTATGGGTTACCCGACTGGGATTACAGCGGGTCCCATCTGCCCTAGGATTCTACAGATATACGCATGCCAGCATCTGTTATTCTTAGCTGCTGTTTAGGACTATATTCATCACTGCTACAGCACATACACATTTGCAGTGGTGTATCTGTACACGTGCAGTACACATGACTACCACTGGTGTCTGCTGCCTTTGAAAAGTTGAGCACACATGTGGTTGCCTTGACAACCGGGCCTGCTGATGCAGCATCAGTTTGTTTACATGCAATCACACTGACAGCTTGGGTTTGATCATGTGACTTGGATTCCCCAATAGGAGTATAGGCATGGAGTTGGAGCATGATCTAATTAGATTGTATTATGCACAGCTGTTTTGTCGCACGATGATGATGCTTTTTGATGATGTGGAGATGTTTATGTCACTTGGGTGTTGGGGTATATAAGTCACTCACTGTCCTGTGTCTGTTGCACCACCCTGAGAAAGATCCCCCTGTGGGATCGAAACGTTGGAGTTATGTGCTGTATTTAATACATTAATTTTCATTCACCTGAGTGCTGTCTCCTTTTTGCTGCTATGCGGTAATGTATACGTTTATATATATATACATATATGTTGTGGTTATTTTAGGGGTTCAATATGAGCTTACAGGTGTTCTGTATATTTTGCAATATGGGTGGTGGGGGTATATTTTATATGTATTGGGGAGGTGGGGGTATTTTTTAAATGTGTTCGGGGGCTTGGAGGTATTTTTCAAATGTATTCGGTGGCGTGGGGGTATTTTAAAAATGTATTTGGGGGGCGTGGGGGTATTTTAAAAATTTATTTGGGGGCACGGGGTTTTTTTTATATGTATTCGGTGGCATGGGGGTATTTTTTATATGTATTCGGGGGTATTTTTTATATGTATTCAGGGGGCGTGGGGGTATTTTTTGTGTGTGTTCGGGGGGTGTGGGGGTCCAGTATTTTTGGACAAGCCACCTGGCAACCCTAGTTGCAGAGGTTACAGAAACTGTTGTGCAAATGGCCAGAGATCTCAACTTGGAGGTGGAAACCGAGGATATTGAGGAGTTGCTCGCCTCACATTCTAACGAGTTGAGCAATGAAGACCTGATGCAATTAGAAGAGCAAACAATTGCTCAAGAGGAGGCCCACCAATCTGCTGAAGTGGCACAGCCACGTAAATCTTTATCAACCAAAATGTTGACTGCGGCATTCAAGCACATTGAGAGCGCACTGGCCATATTTGAGGAAAATTACCCCAACATTGAACGGAATTCAACAGTCAGTCGCGGGGTGTCCAACCAAATCAGCTGCTATAGAGAGATCTATAGTCAGAAAAGGAAAGGATCTGTCCAGACTTCATTGAAGAGTTTCTTCAAGAGGCCCAAACCTTCAAGTCCACCTAAATCATCTCCAAGAAGTCCGTTATCCATTGAAGATACCCCCCCAATCATCTTCCTCCAATAATTGATGGGGTTTTTTTTTTGCTCATAATGTACATTACTGTACAGAATATAGTTTTATTATACAGTTCTGGAATCAATAAATATAATGTTTACATCATACTCTATGTGTGTGCTGCATATCTTATTGGCTACGTAAAATATGTTGTGTATTTTAGCATTAAAAATGCCTTCAGGAACGGAACGTTTGATTTAAACAGTGATCCTATGGGAAAATGTGATTCGCTTTACGACGCTTCGCTATCCGACGACATTTTGAGTAACGCATTGCGTTGGATAACCGAAGATCGCCTGTACACGGTCTGGTTCCATTCAGGTTCTCACTCCCGTGTCTCATGTTTCTATAAAATGCAGTCAATGGGACTTTCCGTGCAATGTACAGAAAGGAATGTAATGCATAATGTTAGACTTCCGCCACTTCAGATAAGATGCATTTTCTGGGACAAATAAACATTATTCATCTCATTATAATATCTGCACCATCTAAAGCCTCCCCCCTACAGTTCCCAAGCGGAGGCAGACAGGGCAAAATACTTTGGTACAAGATTTTGCGGCAACATTATCTTGATGCAAAGTTCCTGAAGTCCCTATTAAATAATAATGATATAGCTTCTTAAACCTCCTCTGTTCATTTTCACACTAGCCAGCCAGCATTTACCATTTCACATGCTCTCTACATCAATTGTAACTAGATACAATCTCTGCAAATCTGTATATATATATATATATATATATATATATATATATATATATATATATATATACAGCTTCTATTTCTGTATTTCTTCCATAATTGATAAAGAACCTACTGTATGTGGTTAGAAATCTTGTAATTTATCAACTATCTGTTGGTCTAATAAAAGGTATATTTTTACCTACTGTTTAGTGTATATAAGACACTAGGGCCTCATGCAGAGAGCATCGTTATTTCAAAATTCGCCATTTTTTGTACAATTTCGCGCAGAAAATGGCGAGTTACGAAAAACGCGCCAATTTTTTTTTTCTATTTCTAAAACTCGCCTCGCGGCTGGCGAGAACCTCCATCTCGCCATTTTTAAAACTCTCCGAATGCAGAGAGGTACAAACGGCATGTAGCGGCTGTTCGCGCCAGGAAAATGGCGCGATTTTCTCATTTTTGCCGCGCCAGGAAAAGTTGGCAATAAGATGGCGCTCGCCGCCTATAGCAAAGGGGACAAAAAATGCGCGATTTTTTCTTTACACATTTCTGAAGCGCGCATCTTTCCCATTTAAACTCGCCACACGCATCCATGTTAAACATAGCAGAATTCGAACTTTTCTGCATATGGAGAATAAAACTCCCCAAAAAAGCTACTTTTTATGAAATTCGCCAATTTGAAAATTCGATGCTCTCTGATGAGGCCCTATATGTATTATTGTTGACAAAAGGTTTTGGGTGCATAATGAAAATTATGAAGCATCTATTTTGGAAATTAATAAATGTAGCAATCTTGACCAATGAAATGAATTTATCATGCAGACAGTGTGCTCTTCGCGGTAACAAATGTTAATGACCCAGATTAAAAATATTCTCAATTTTTCAACAAACCCTAGCTTTTGGGACCACAGAACCCAACTTTTTTGGTAGGGTCACAAGATAAAGCACATCAATATATAAAATATGTTCATGTTTATCCCATAGTAGATGTACCAGTCTGCAGAACCCATTTACTATGTGAAGGATTTAACAAGCACAATTCCTGTGTGAAAGTTGGAAGCAGTGGGAACAATAATTGCATGAACCTAAGCAGTTGTCAGCTCATCAAAAATAATGAATGCTCAAGAGGTTTCTAACTGTATGTATTTTGAGTCGTGTGACCAGTAAGATGGGCGTACAGGGTGAGAAAAAAATATGCATTGAACATTTTCTTCCCTATTAGTTCTAACTAATACCTGAAACGGCAAACAACAATGAAGCCGCTAATCCTTACAGACAACAGCCCAAAAGACAAGTGATAATGTTGCTGCTAGCCTGCTGTGCCTCCATCCATCTAGGTTAAGATATGTACCACATGGTAGATGACAGCTTTTTGTCAGTGGATCTTGCCAAATCCCCCACTCCTGGGTGCACATGTACTAATAACGTTCTAGTTTGTTGGACGAAAAATGTGGAAGAAATGGCAACCATTTTGTTCTATCCCCAAGATCTCAAAGAAAAACCACACGTAACTGAAGTGTTTACATTGTAAAAGACACTGTACACAGCTTACCTTTTTATTGAACGTGGACATTAACAAAACATATGCTATTTAAACCCGAATATCACAGATGTCTCCTGTTTAGAGCTGAATGTGTTGCAAGCCCCTGTCACAGTGACATGGTTAAGTAACAGTGCTGAAACACTTCCATACAAGGTTAGGCCGCGCGTATAGTGCCCACGACAGCGACTCAACCCGTCGCCGCTAGCGAAAGTTGTATTTCGCTTTGCGGCGGCGTCGCGGGCGACCAGGCCATTGATTGGTTCAGGGGCTGTCACATGAGGCGACAGCCCCTGAAAAATCAAATATTGCCGGCTTCAAAAAATCGCGTCGCCACCGTGCTTACTATAAGCGCACGCGGCGGCGGCGACAATGCATTTGTTTTCGGGCGACGTTGCGTCGCCGGCACTATAAGCGCGGCCTTAGGTAGCATATATGGCAGCATGAGAGGAAGAACAAGCATACTCAAGGGAGATTCCTCACCAATATCATTTGGCCAAACATCAAGTTATAGTAATATTGGAAAAAATACTGTAGGTTTTATGTTTGTAAGACTGAATAAATGTTTTCACATTAGTACGGTATGGAAATTGCTTTCAATCAAACAGGAGTAATCCAGGGTACTTTGTTCTACCAAATTGTAAACAAATGTCAGTTCATTTATCTTTTTGTTACCTCGGAAGTTCATCTGCATTGAGGAGAATACCTGAACAGATTAGTTTTATTTTTTCCTGCTGAAGTCATTGAGTAACCCCACCCCCAACCCCCCTATTTAAAAACAACATGGCTATGAGCAGAAATATACAGATTAGATGCAAGGATGAGGGGAGCTCATAAAAGCAGACAGGTGTAAAACACGCTGTAATTATAGAAGAGCAAATTAGTTCATGGGCCCGAGGCTAAATAGAGAACAGTACCTTGACAAAAGGGAATCACAAATAAGGAGAGCAAACAAAAAATGGCCTGCATGTGTAAATTAGCCAGAAAAATGAGATCGAAAAGCTTCTTTGCTATTCTTCCCCCACAAGAGAACAGAGCAGCTGAGCATGATCAAGAGGACTTGGGAGAAGAGAGGCATCCGCACTGAAATGAAGCCAAAGAGTGGCAGCCTAGCACTCTCTAGTCACTCACTCATTATGTGCTGAAGTGCTCCTGTGAAGTGCCTCTTATACTTGACCTATCATATTACTTCTTGTGTAAACACATAATCCCTTCTTGTTAGGTGGTGTCAACACTAGCATTCATTCCCTGTTGTAGTCCTTTTTGTGCTTAGACACCTTAGAAACGCTGCCAAAACCCTGTCACCACAATAGAGCAATTTGAATTTCAACCAGGTAAATAGATCTGATGATTTTATGTATGAAAGAGCCGCAGAGACTATTTACACCAGTGCTGGTGTAACGTCGCTATCAAGCATTTTGTTAAATTTTCTTCCAAAAAGTATTCCATCGCACCCATCGTTATTTCTTTTTGACTGAAGAACATTTCAGGATACAAAATCTGTTGGCCACTTAGTGCAACACTGTGCAAATGCAAAACGTGAGGGTCCCGGTAGAATAAATTAAACCTGTTAATACAGTTACAATTAGAGTAGTGTTATGGTGACGAGAACCCAACACACAAATGATTCACAATGTAGCTGCATAGGAGACTAGTCATTTCAGAAGCTCATTTACACCATGTAGGTTTTTGGTCCAATTTAGGATCTAATTAGTTTTCTAATTGAACAATTCATGTTGCTTATTAACCCTTTGGGTTCCCCAGGAATTAGTCACTACGGCATGGGGTCTGTCACGTCACAGGCTTTTTTGTGCGCGTTTTCCAGTGGCGATCACGTTCTGCACTGCGAATGCAATCTGAAACGCAGGGAAATGGAAGGACTCCTCTTCTTCGGATCAAGTGATCACAGAGAGGTGCCGCGGCCCCACTAGCAAGCAAAGGGTTAAAAAGCAGCAGCCCAACCAAAATATATATTTGTTATAGCTAAAAAGGGGGGGGGGGGGTGCGCAAAGGCGTATAGAGAAAAGTCCACAAAAAATATTGAGCAGCGTCGATTGTGGCTTTAAAATATGGGATTTAATTTCTAGAATAAAAGGAATAACTGAAAGACTAGCCTCCGATGTCTGACACAATGTCTTGGCATCCATCAGCTGTAACTGACCTTGAGCAACTTATTTTATTATTCTCGCTCTCAGGTATCAAGTATTGGAGTGTTAACTCATCCTGGTAGATATTTAAAGGGCTGTATAATCTGTCAACTAGATACAAGAATGACAGAAGGTTTATAACCTTGCTTTGTGTACCAATAGAAACCAAAAAGAAGCCAGTTAAAGATCTGTGTTGTTGCAGTCATAACCCGCTTCCGATAGTGGGGACAGCCCCCTTTTTTTAAACTGAAATTACATGGAACGGTCAATGTCAACAAATCGGATAATCCCTAAATGTAGCTATGCACAGGCTTCATTCAAATCACTGAGAGGTGTTCACTAAACTGGAATGCCCCTGTTACTAATCATTTCACACAATAGTAAAGTGTGTACTGCACATGAATCACCTTACACAACACCTACAAAAAGACTGATCCGTTTGGTAGCCTCCATTAGTTAAAACTCAAATGAATCCATTGACAAATGACCAGACTAGAAAATGTGCCAAGCAACAGCAGTAAGCAAAATACTTACCAGTGTTCACAGGTCATTTCGTCTGGGGTTTCTTGAAAACTCACTGTATACCATTACTCAACAGGTGATTAAAAAATGGTTAAAGCTTTGACAATTGTTTGTTGAAGAACAAGTTGCACTCACCTTTCTTTTTGGGCACAGGTTCAGCAAATATTCACATCCATATACTGTAGTAAAAGCATTAACCATAGAAGAATAGAATTGACAAAGGCTGCACAGATAATGTAATGGTTCCAGTATTGCACATATTACATTACATTATGCATCATCCAATGGCTAGATTCACTTAGGTCTGTTAGCCTATTTAATGCGGTGCTATCCTCTCTCCCTTATGCCCAAAAGGGTGTGGAGAGAGAGACACATTTATCCACATGTTGTGGTCCTTCCCCCCCAGTATTGCAGAGCTTTGGGCCCAGATTTGCAGTTGGGTAAAGGGTATTCTGGTCGTAGAGATACCATTGGATCCGTGGCTATTTCTCTTAAACAGACCCATAGTGGGTCTCTCGAGGGCGGAAATTAAACTGATAACCCAAATAGCCACCGCCACCAGATGCAAAATTGCTGAGGTATGGATCCAGAATAAAATTCCTGCCATGCCAATTATAAAAGACAAAATATGGTTTATGCGCCAAATGGAGAAGTTGGCTAGTCTTATTAATCATACTTCTGCTAAGTTTCAGAAAACTTGGAATCCATGGTTTTTATCTGTAGATATGCAGATGAAGAGCCCGAACAACCAGGTGAAAAAGCACAGCTTGTAGACAAAAACGGGAAACCACAATGAAATGTCGATAAAAAGGTACGTTTTATTCTTTACGGGGAATAATCCACAACACAGGCGTTGTGTAAAGGAGTGCTCACCACAAATAGGACGTGACTGCGAGGCCGAGGTAGGGATTAAATAAACTGACCTCCAGCTGTGTCAGCGCGTCCGGAGTGCAGATTGGTCGTGATTAGCCGGGTCGGGATTGGAGAGGTATGGATCGTAGTAGGTACTTGCCGGGGTCAGGGGTCGATGAATTGTGGATCGTCGTATGTATTTGCCGTGGTCAGGAGCGGAGATGGTCAGGGTCCAGGTACAAGCCAAGGTCAGACAAGGAACGAAACAAGAACTGTGAATACAAGGTACAAAACACGGAGGCAAGGATTGAAGTAAGCACTTCGTACGCAATGAAGTCTTATGCTCAGCCAATCTGCCAGAGGGCTGGCTGAGCGCATAAAGGAGGTTAGACCAATAAGCTGAAGGCAGGTATAGGGAGTACTGCCCACTAGGAAGCAACTGCCCAATGGTAGACGGGGATGGAGTTAGGTCGCAGGTGCAGGTGATCCGAAATTAGTGGGGATTAACCCCTTATGTGCTCCTCGTGATGTGGCGTGGTGCGGGGCCTAAGCCCGAAACTGGAGGTACTCCTGTGTCTGGCGGCAGGGCGTCTGTGGGTAGCCCCCCTTGTATGCAGTGCGACGTCCGTGTTGTCAACGGGGCGGAACATAACGCCGATCCTTACACGTTGTAAAGGGACAGTCTTCTTCCGTATTTCGCACTGCCAAGCGCTTTATCAAAAAGTGACTAGCCTTAGAACAGAATGCCTATAAATGCGCTCTGGAACTGCCCCCCCCCCCCACCTACGTAGCGAAAACCTGAACCAATGAAAACCACCGGTAGCAAAAGCCCAGATGATTACAATAGTCCAAGAGACCGCAGACAGGGAGGGGAACATTCCCTGAACACACCAAAAGTAAAAAAATGTTAAATAAGAAAATACACACTAAACAACTTAACAATTAATTTTTAAAAAACTCAAAAGATAATAGAAAACATAATAAAAATAAAAAACCAATATCAAACACCACTGTTGCAAGATGTCGCTTGTATGCTAACATATATACAAAACATATCTAAAGGACTCTATATAGCATAGATAATATAACTAATACCCTTTATTTATTTGTACAGGTAGACCTCACTTTACGACGTTTCGCTTTCCGTCGGATGCATTTTCCGTGGCGCATACTGCAGTAAAAAAACTCACCCGCCGTGGTTTTCGCGTATCCGACGGAAACCGACGCCAGTTAACATAGGTCCTGCTTTCCGACTGTCCCGCATCCGATGCGGGTTTGCAGGACGCATTGTGTCGGAAAAGCGAGGACTACCTGTATAGCAGCACTCTGTATGATATAATCAAGTAGTCTGTAGCCATAATCACATGGAACTAGAAAAATTTGAACTAACGAAAAAAAACAGAGAAAATAACAAAAAAATAATATAATGAACAATAAACATAAAACATTTTGTTTTCTAAATATATAAAGTAATAACAAAAGAAAATAAACAGACTAAATCATAATCAGCAATTGAAAAACAACCATAAAAATCAACATATGTATAATAACTACATATAAAAAATAATAAATAAGAAAATAAAATAGAGTTCAAAAATACATATTATCCCCCAAAAAATTTTTGGGGGAAAAACATTTTATATACATTTTGTAACCTATATTCTATAAAACTCTATAAAGGATAATAGATAAATCAATAAATCTCACAAACAAATGATGAAACTCTCAGTCTATATTAATTCCATCTGGGATCAAAGTTTTAAGTGAAAATATCCAAAACACTTCTATCAGTTTCTGTAAGTCTTCTTCATTATATCCTCTTGATATAAATCTGGACGCGAGTTCTCATGATTGAATGATAAATGATTCTTGATCTGAGCAAAGTCTTTTTAATCTCAGAAACTGGCCCCTAGCGATGCCTTTTAGGAGAGCTGGTGGGTGACCACTATCAGCTCTTAGATATGTATTTCTAGAGTTTACTTTTCTAAATACATCTGTTTGGATATTTAAGTTTGTGTCAACATATAATAAAAGATCTAGATAATGAATGTGATTGTGGTGAGAAAAAAAAGTGAACTTTATATTGTAAATATTATTGTTTAAAATGTTAATGAAAGATATTAAAGACGTCTCATCCACATCCCAAATGAGGTAGTCAATGTATCTCCTATAAAAAATAATCTGATTCCTAAATGTGTTGGTGACACCATAAATGTGTAAATATTCCCAAGACCCCATAAATAAATTTGCATAAGGTGCAAAAGATGTGCCCATAGCCGTACCACGTGTCTGTAAATAAAATGAGTGATCAAATAAAAAATAATTGTGTGTAAGTAAAAAGTGAATGGCTTCCAAGAGAAATGTGCTTTGGGCTGGTGAAATATTTGAAGTCCCCAAAAAGTGTTGCACCGCTTGTATACAGTGTTGATGATTAAAGATGGTATAAAGGGAATTCACGTCCAGTCTAACCCAGAAATAAGCATCCAGGGGGTGAAGGCTCACAGCAAGAAGAGAGTGGGTCAGAAACTGCTAAAAAATAACCTTTATTGGTCCATAAAGAAGGAATGGAGTACAAAAAACCCTCCTACATGTTTCGTGCACCAAGCACTTTATCAATATTATTATTATTGATAAAGTGCTTGGTGCACGAAACATGTAGGAGGGTTTTTTGTACCTCCATTCCTTCTTACTGGACCAATAAAGGTTATTTTTTAGCAGTTTCTGACCCAGTCTCTTCTTGCTGTGAGCCTTCACCCCCTGGATGTTTATTTGGATTTTCTACAAGTTGCAGCACGCTTCACACACCAATTGGATGGGGAGACTCCAGAGATGTGAGTAACAGACTTTATTCTAATAGACAAGTACTTTGTGGCATACTGTATGAATGTTCCAGGGCCCATCCCAATGAGGTTCTTTGCAGGGAGTTGTTCCTTTGCCCAGTTCCTTCAGGGAATATAGGTCCCCATTAAGAAAACCGTACCACAGGATTAGTGACGTCATTCTTCAATTGTTACCCCCTATGGTGTTGTGGACTTATTTTGGATTTAACACAAGTCTGTCATTACAACGGACCCGGCATTGGAGCGCAGATTCCACATTTAGAATTCAATAACCCAGAGATAAGATTTTTTTTTTGATGATCTGATGACTTAGAACCTTGTGAAAAAACAAGATGGTCTCTATCTTCATATGATCGAAGAGGATATCTTCTTTGACTGTAATCACTGCCCTCTTCACACTCATGATCGCCTTCACGTGAGCGAAATGAAACAGAATGAGAGCGAGTAATGCTGTCAGAGGCCTCTGACATACTAGATGTTTCATTTGATTTACTCATTAGAATAGATTTCTTTGCTGTAAATGTTCTTGGTACCACTGTATTTTGCTTTGTCGGTGTCTTTAATGTTGAACCTTCAAAATTCCTTCTATCAGGTTGTGCGATTTTTGATCAAGCACCTTGTTGTGTGAAACGCGTTGGAGGGTACTTACCTCCCAGTTTGTCATGTCTGACGGATAAATAAACCTTTTTTCAGTTTTTGTACACCTGTGTCCCTGGGCAGCGCGCTGCTTTGGGCATTTATTTGCATTTTCCTGTGCGATATTTTGCCAGACGTAGACTTGATCTCTTTCATAGTCCGAGCGATCTCGCTCAAATTTTGCTTGCTTCTTCTGCATTATCATTTTCTCAATATGATTGATGTTATTCTGTAATTTGTTATCAATAGAGAATCGTTCCAACTTCTCATACTGGTTTAATTCGTTTTGAAAACTTTTAATTTCTTTTTCTAATTCCACTTTCTCTGTAGATAATTCAGGCATAAATTCGGCGACAATAATGTTGTAATTCAGACTAGGCCCATGTTACTTAACATAATGCAAACGTAGTGGCTGTGAGAGTTTTGACGGACATGTATGTTAAATTGGGTGTATAAGGATGTTCCGGTACCAATCCCCATCATCCCCTATTATTTTATACCATTTGTGTTCAGTCTCCCTCCTCTCCTATTCTGGACCCAGGGTCATGTCTAGGGTATGAATTGACCCAGATAGCTTCAACTCAGCTCCCTTTCCAAAGCACGCCAATTCCTGTTATATTTTCTTTGCTTTATTAGGAAAGGAGCAGTATATACAGGCACTTGTGGATGTAATGGTGTTGTGAGAGTGCTTCTCTATAGGTGCTTCATAATCAAGGGCAGGTGAAAAGAATTGGCCTTGCCATGGGGGAGTAACAGAGAAGGGTGCTGTACTCACGGTCTCCAAAGTGGAAAAGGAAGTGAGGGGGAATGTGGGTAAAGGGAATAGTCTTGGTACAGACTATCTGGAAACAAACAGGGGCAGGGAAGAATAGCCCATTCTGAGAAGAATCTCAGAGGTTGCTGTAGCAACTCACTGGCTACCTGTTCACAGGCAGAAAGGGCAACATATTGATACATCACACAGGCACTGTATGCAGCTGGACTTAAGGAGCTGACAAGCAGAATAGGGGGGGTCAAACAGAAATGTGATCCTTGTTCCATGACATCTCCCTTCCCAAAAAATGTAAAGGAAATATATGTAAAATTGTTATGAAAACTGTGACTAAAATACAAGTTTAATGTGGTGCTATCCTATGTTACTGCACGCTAAAAGTAATGCTTTAGCACTGAAGCGAATAATGAGACGTTAAACCGGTTTTCCGCATGTAAAACGCTTGCCATTGGGTTTCACAACCATTATACCAAATTGCATGCAAATTAGCTTGTTACAGACTTAATCATATTCACCCCAGACTTACAAAGGTCCAAAATAATGTTATGTTATTTAAGTCATAACTTTGGCGTCACTCCAAGCCAGACACTGAAATTAGGCTTTTGCTACGAAAGGAGAGCGGGAGAGACTAACGGACGGGGACAGTGGGTGAGGTAGAGACCCACCATTTTAGTAGTGGGCCTATATACTTTTGTACTGTCAAATACATTAAAGAAGCAATCTGGACTGCTCTTCTCAGGGTGGGCAAGATAAAAGATACCTAGAAGATACCTGTGAAAAAAATGCGAATTAATCATTTAATACATTTTAACACAAAGATTTAAATAAGGATTTGTTATTTGAAGACAACACAGCACTCTCTCGAAATAACGCTGCATTACCGCTCTGCTATTGAGCCCAATTACGGACAGTATTTTAGAATAGAGTAAACTTAGTGAATGGGTCATTAATGGTGTTTTAGGGTGTATTATTTGCTCTGATTTAACAGAGCTTAGTGGATCTAGGCTATTGAAAATTACAGATTGATTTGGGAGATGATATTGAACAGTTTACCTCTAATTGTGCAATGCAAAATGTCCAGCATGCAAATTTATTTCAGTCAATTAATATCCTAAAACAGGGAAAATAAAAAAGTGATAAACACGGTGGGCTCCTGTGGAAGCCCCAACAAGAATCCTGATATCTTCAGTTGAAACAGCATTTAAGAGATTTGACCAGGCGTGAGAAGCCTGAATGAGATAAGGGGACACACTTGAGTGATTTTTGTCCTTGCTGTATTATGTTTCTGGACCTTGAAAGACGTCCAGTTGGGAACAATGCAAGTTCGATATGTATTCCATTTAATTGTATTTATTGTAATGTTTTTATAATAACACATTGTCTCTTTCACCCAACACTGATGTTGGGACGGGTTAGAGGACATTGAGGTAGCATTATTTTAGAAAGCAGATACAACTGTTGTTTTAATCTACGTTCATAAAGCAGAATCTGCAGCGTCTTGTCCCCACGGTTTTAAGATAGATAAGGGTCTTTGGCATTGCCTGTTCTTTTCGGTACAAAAGAGGACTTTGCACTTTCACAAACTAGATTGGGTATTATTGGCAATGGCATACTTTACATACTATATTTTAGCTCTTACCATTACATACGCTAATATCTTATGAAAACCTTAAAAGTGTTCATTTTCCCGCTCTTCATTAAAACCCTATTAATTGTAGTCACTTCACTGCCCAACAAGCTGTAAATCAATACAGAAAAATGTACTAGTAGCACACAGAATCACTCTGCATTACAAACAGTTCTTAGTATGTGCTGCCCAGAAGATAATCAGACACAATAATACTCACGCCAGTATGCCCAGTCAGTCAAGTGCAGGTACAGAAAAGTTTCATCAAAATATTTTTTTTTTAAACTTGCTGATTTTGCAGCAAGGCAATTTGTATTTATTCCTTCATTTCTGACTCTGCTATGTTGCATACCACGCATTCTGCAATTATTGTATTATCTTCATCTCCGTTACAAAACACCATAACAAACTATTTCATGATATATGTGACAAATCAATAATAGTAAAAATAAATAAATTAAAAAAACAGAGGTAAAATGATTCTTAAAGACAGAAATACGAAACTTTTTTTTTTTTTAAATGCATCTTTTTAAAATGTTATATCTGGATTGTTTGAATTTGTTTCTTGAATATCTTACTAAAATGTGGCGCCTTCTGTCCAGTTTGAAAAGTTTAAGATAATTTCAGATAAAGCACAAAGTACAGATTTGCTGGAAGTAACAGAAAAGATGGGGACCATGCGAGGTAAGTGCCAACTAATGAGTGTCAAGTGAACATTCCACAGACCTACCAATAATCTGACATGCAAGGGAAAGATTAAATCACTCTGTGAACAAGCTGTGTTCCAGGCTTCATTAGTTATTATTATCCACAAAATATGCTCAGCAGAGTGTACACATGTCAGTTGGGAGTGACAGACAATGGAGTGGACAACTTATAAACTCCTCCACGCACAGAGAGAGTCCATAAAACAACTGCCTGGTGCATTTGGATTCATATGGTAACACCTCCTAATGCATAAACCACCAGATGACACAGATGGGGCAAAACCAAACATGAAAAGAGCTTCTTTTGTATAGACTCTGGACTTGATTTGATAGCCATTCAAGCAACAAATTGCACAATGTTCTATAGGAAACACTGCATCTTCTATTAACAAGCCTGCAAAATTGATGCGGAACAAAAAATAATAATAATAAGGATTTAGGCATTCCCTCTATTTTTGAATATTGTTTTCACTCACAATGCAATATTTAATTGTTATATTTATTATGCAGACTATTGTGAAAAAATAAACTATAAAATGACAACATTTTTCTCTCAACTATGTTAATATGATGATGAAAATACTGAGTGAACACATGTGATTATGCTGCTTATATAGAAATTAGAAAGTAAAAATCTAAAATAAATACATCTACTCATGTTCAGAAGCCTGATTTTTTTTAATGAATAATAAGAGGGTGTTTAGCTTTGGCTAGCTTTCAGTGTCTGCAACGAAAGACAGATGTATTCAAATCTTCACTTGATAAAACAAAACATTTTTATTTGTAACATTTAAAAAATATATATTACAATCTAATAATGTAGGCAACAAATGATATTACAATGATAATAAAGTATATGACATTGTTATTTACAAGAACCTTTTTGGTGGTTATTTCCAGGTACAAAACTACACAGATTTAACCAATAGTAGAACATTAGGCCGTAACTTTTTTGTCGAACATATAAACTGATGTTGAGGCCATCCAAGTAGATAATTTCATTGTGACATAAGAGTTTAAAAGGTTAAATTACGATTTGAAGGAAGGTAATCTGGCAGATTTGGAGAGCAGCCTGCAAGCACTGCATTCTGCATAGAGGGGCATTTGTCATCATTAGCTGAACAGTGACAGCTGGCACCCACCATGTCCTGGCTTCATAAAAGTAGCAAAAACGGCTTTTGCATTTAAGTTGCTATTGTTGTTGCCATGTTGCATAAAGAGTCTTACAATAGAATGCAGCAGCAACAATATTCTGCAATGCTGAGTGCAACCATAATTGTGCTGTGATTTTACAGCAATATGCCATTTTATCACATGAATCTGAATTTCAATCTGGTACCATGAAACAGGAATCCCATTGAACAGATTACAGTATACATAACTACATGAAGTTTGTCAAATTAGTAATTTCCATGAGATAAAAGTCATCATTATCTACACCACTGATTTTCAACTGGGGTTCCTATCAACCATTGGGTTCCCTGGGCATCCCTAAAGGGTTCCCTGCAATTTTCAGGTAATTTGAAAATGTTACCAAATACACAAGAATTTACAATGCATCAGATCTCAGACGTGTTATTAGAGGGGGTTGGGGTTCATTACAGCGCATCTGATCTCAGACGCATTATTAGAGAGGGTTGTGGTACCTCAGAATTTCACAATATATTTATAGGGTTCCTTAACCAAAAAAAAAGTAATAAAACCCCCCACTAATATATACAGTGATATGCGGTGATTACAATAATATTCTGTATTACTATCCATACGAACAAATAAAGATTGTTTCTGCTAGCGGATAAGCAAAAGGGTGGGGATTTTTTTTTAACTCATCATACCACAAGAAAATTATAGACATAAATAAGATATAAACATTCTACAAGTATTCCCATTTTTCCCCAAGATTACTACAAAGGATAAATAAATTAATATTTTAAATACTGAGGTAGTGTGTATATATATATATATAGTATATATTATACACACACAAACACACACACATTCTCTCTTTGTTAATTTTTAAACCACTTGAGATGTATTTTTTTCTAGCATTATGTAAACTAGTTTCCCCTGAAATAAAACTAATTTTTTTGTTAATGTGAAATCTATGTAAATGAATGCACTCATTTATCAGGAAAGCTGACAAGCATTCCATATTGCAAGGGAGAAATGAAAATGCCTCAAGAATCGAGTCAATTAATTAGTTTTATATTTTCTATCCCACTGTCTTGAGGCACAACAAAATTAGTCATCCAACTAAAAAAAGCAAATGAAATAAAAATATATCTTTTTTTATTTATTTAAACACATATGGCTTTTGACTGCTATACTGATCACCACAAGGTCTGCAGATGCCCGTGGCTAAATTGGGCCCTGGCAGATGCACACTGGGGAAAAGTGTGCTAATGCTGCGTGGTGAACAAAAAGAACAGACTTTCAACAAAATAAATAAATATGAATGTATATACACACCTTTTATTCATAGTTTGGCATAAAAACACATATATCAAGCACAGAATTAAACAATGAATGATCTATATCATTTTCCGAGTACAGTATGTGTGTTTTTACAACAAAAAACAATGACCTCAAAAGAGTCACCTATTGAAATATTATGAAAGAATAATGTGGATGCTAAATGACTCAACTCCATGCTAGTTCTGACTTCTATTTTGTATTATGTTTTCCCCTACACATTTCAGATATAATTAAGATGACACGTAACTATTTTTGTTGTCTTCAACTGCATGCCATACATAGCAACCAAAAATGGTGTAACGCAAGAATGTAATGCACGGCAAACATGGTGTGGAATGTAGTAGTATAACTAAAAATAAAAGGAAATGCCACTGGTGATGTCTAAAATATGCAAGACAGATAGGAAACATAAAAGTTGTACATATACAAATGACACCTTTTAGCTATAATTACTGATATTCATCACACCTGTCTCAATCAAACCACCTTGATAATTGACCCTCAAACTAAAAAACTTCAGTTTTACTATAAAAAAAAAATGATGCTGGTAAAGCTGTGCATGCAAGGTCTTGTATATAATTTATATCTATCTATCTATCTATCTATCTATCTATATATATAGATATATATGTATATACTGTTCACTTAATGTAACCATGTATTTGTAACCATGTATTTGTCATCACAACTCTATGTCCAGGGAAACATGAAAACGAGAGGTAACTCAATGTATTAATTCCTGGTAAAACATTTTATTAAAAAAAAACAAAAAAAACAATAATTTAACAAAGTTCTCCGATACCGTCTTTATTGTAGGGCTGAATGTTACTACAAATGTTATACTGCTCTCTCAGAAACTTTCCATGCGTTAAGTGCACTTGTCATTCTAAGAATAATGTTTAAAAGGTTACAAAATTATCACATGCTGTGTTTGTAAATTCAGTTATGTGAGCAAAAGAAATTGCAGAAAATGTAACAAAGAAATGTGTTTTCCACATAAACTGTCATCGCATTACAAGGAAGAATATGGAAAAAAATGTAACTCAGAAATGTTTAGAATAATATCAGAAACAGCAACTAACAAATATCAATATTTGAAGTTGTGCTAGACATACTACAATTGAAAGCATTCAAGATGTAATTATTTGTATCTGTGTGTGTGTGTGTGTGTGTGTGTGTGTGTGTGTGTGTGTGTGTGTGTGTGTGTGTGTGTGTGTGTGTATATATATATATATATATAGCAGATTAAATGGATTTCTAGTAACGAGCATATTTTAAATTGAGACCATTTTAAAAGGGAGCCGTCACATAAAAGTGAGTAATTTTTTTTTAATATATTTTCTTAAGATCCTAACCTTTTCAGTACAATAAACTGCAGGCCAATTCTGTATTAGAGGGGTTAAATGCATCTGTCTCAGTATTATAGGGCTGCTCCACCCACCAAAGCTCTCAAAACCAGTGTCCTCCTCTATACAAGTCTCTTTTCTCATTGTTTTCCAGTCTGCAGAAATTGACCTTTGCTGCCCCCATCTCTGAAAATTGTTTCCTTTTGTTGCAAGTGAACGCCGTTCCCCTGTCCACGGGCACTACTCCCATTTATTGTCATTGCTAAAACCATCAGGCTATATATAATTTGCTAGTTATACTTAAGACTTTTCCATCTATAGACACATCCATACTTTGACATGTCTGTTCGGTTTACGTGCATATAATCTGCGTTTAATATAATGGCATTAGGAAGTAAATGATACCACTGCTAATATTTTTCTGCATTCATGATTCATTGGATTCACTTATTTTATTTGGGGAAATTCTATTACTTGTCACTTGGTGAGTCTCCGTAGGGCTTCTCTTGTAGCTTTTATTCCCTTTTCATTCATCAAAATATTAAACTAATTAAACCAC